>NC_090754.1:12149320-12154320 GCF_036898095.1 Palaemon carinicauda
ATAAAAAATGAAATTCCTTTTCATTTTCCACATCACACGATCGTACATAGTTCATTTTGTGTATATATTATGTTGGTATCTTCGCTCTTCCCTCGCACTAAAAAGAACCTGAATAAATATGTCTGTTTTTCTCACCGGTAACGGTGTCAATTTTGAACATGAAATTTCCTGTTTCATTGAGCTTTTGTATATAAAGGAGAGTGTTCTATAATAAACTCACTCAGTTGCTTTCCACGCCCCTCACCCCTCCATCGTTGGTACTATGCGGACTCTACGGAAGATGGCGCTGCGGCTTCCCCATTGAATTTTTCCTCATTTGTCAGCGGAGAGGCGTTTTCTTGGTTTCAGCCCGCAGAAGTCCAGTTTATAATCAAGGGCGTGACTCGCTTAACCACCAAAGCAGATTATGTTCTCGCGGCAATACCTGAGGACACCTTCCCGGAAATATCCGACTGGCTTTGTGAACAAGGAGACACCCCAATAGTGTATGACGCCCTCAAAACATACCTTCTGCAGCGGTACTCGCAGTCACCAGCCGCCTGTATAGCAAAGCTTTTTCAGCTCTCTCAATAACCGTTGGGGGACCAAAGGGCTTCGCTTGCCCTCAGGGAAATGACCAGTATCACTCGCCTGCAACCTGTCGCAGACGGCTCTCCTCGTGAGGTGAACCTACTTCGCGCCCTATGGATACGCTGTTTACCCGAATCTGTACGCGCTGCCATACCCGATGTCGATAGTTAACCCATAAAGGACTTGATGACCAATGCCGACGCCCTTGTGGGCAGCCACTTCAAGACCTCCATCAACGCCTCCACCCCTGACAAAGAGGACGCCTATTCAACGTCAACCGAAGCTGACGTGAATACCGTAGGACATACACACCTACCCCGTGATGTGCCGAAACGGCGATAAAGCCACCCACCACCCACCACTCGCTCGCGCCCCAACCAACGACTTCTACAGCCACTTACTACCTCCCATCGGCCGCAGTTTTGCTACTACCACTTCAGATTTGGGGGCAACCGCGAAGAAATGTGCCAAGGATTATCAGTGGCAAAAAAACGTGTAAGTAGGCCATCGCTCGTGTGGTGGCCTTCCATGTTTCTAATCTTTTCTTTTTACATGATGCAGGAATGGATGTCCAATTTTTGGTAGACACGGGGGCTTGTCGTTCTCTTTTGCCAAGGGAACTCTTCAGGACACGATGTAGTCTGTCTACGTCTGCCGACGTCCCTTTGGTAGCTGCCAAAGGATCTGCGATACCCACCTACGGTTACGAGAACCTCACATTATCGTTTGAAAATGGTAAATTTAATTGGAAGTCGCTCGTTGCTGAAGTCACAGTGCCAATCCTCGGTGCGGATTTCCTCTCTCATTTCCAACTTCTAATCGATGTCGCCCACCGACGATCGGTCAACGCAGACTCGTACTTGTCGACACCTCTTCAACCTGCCCCCTCCAAACTCGCTTTCCACATCAGCTCGCTCACGGAAGCCTACTCCCACCTCCTCACGTCGTACCTGGAAGTTTTCCGTCCAGAACTTCGCCAAACGCCCACGGCCCCTGCCAAGCACGGTATTAATCACCATATCAAGACGACGGGACCCCCAGTCTTCGCAAAATTCAGACGTCTGACACCAAAACGATTGGCAGCCACCAAACAGACGTTCGCTGAAATGGAGGAAATGGGCCTTTGCCAAAAGGCCTCTAGCCCATGTTCGTCACCCTTACACATCGTTCTGAAGAAAGATGACTCCCTCCGTTTCATCCGAGCGGGGATTAGAGGCACCTGAACATGCAAACAGAACCGGATAACTACCCCCTCCGGAACACAAAGTGAAGGTTTTCTCTATGCTCGACCTCCTGAATGGATATTATCAGGTGCCTATGAACCAAGAAGATATCCCCAAGACTGCCATCACTACTCCGTTTGGTACGTACACCTTCAATTACTCCTGTTTTGGCCTTCGTAATGCTGGGGCCACATTTCAACGTCTCATGGATGGCATCTTAGGCGACCTCCCTTTCTGTGTATATTATGTGGATAACATACTTGTGCTCTCCTCCTCAAAAGAGGAACACCTCTGTCGCCTGAGCATAATGCTCGACTGCCTGCAACAAAAGGGCCTTGTAGTTTGGTACGACAAGTGTACTTTTGGCGCCAACGAAGTGTCATTCTTAGGGCACCGCATCACTCCTGATGGAGTCCATCCCCTCCCTGAGAAGGTTGCAGCTGTTCAGAACTTCCCCGCGCCCTCAACCGTTAAAGTTCTGCTGGAATTCTTGGGCATGATCAACTATTATCGCCTTTTGCTGCGAGCCATTGCCGCTACTCTTGCTCCCCTCTAGGCCTCCCTCAAGGGCAAGCCAAAGGACCTAAGTGGGGTCCCCTTCAAGAAGCGGCCTTCTGCAATGCAAAGAGTGCCCTATCAACCGCTGCGGCTCTCACTTTTCCTATCCTACACGCCCCTCTCCTTCTCTCCACCAATGCCAGCGACGTGGCTATTGGTGCAGTACTCGAGCAGGTGGTCAACGGCTCGGCCCGCCCATTGGCCTTCTACAGCAGAAAACTGTCCAAGGCAGAATCGGGTTATTCTACTTTCGATCGCGAATTACTGGCGGTGCACTTGGCTGTTCGTCACTTTTGCCATTTCTTAGAAAGTACGCCCTTCGTCATTCGCACAGACCACATGCCTCTGGTGCACGCCTTCACTCGACAGACTAACGAAGACATATTTCCGCCGTGGCTGAATACAATTACACCCTTTAATACATCCCTGGGAAAATGAATCCTGTTGCTGATGCCCTGTCAAGAAACACGTTGGCTGCCGTTCAACTGGGATTGGATTACAACGCCCTGGCTGAAGCCCAATGACAGGATCCCAAGTATCAAGCATGTAAGACATCCTGCACGTCCCTCCGTTGGGAAGACTTCCCCCTCAAAGACTACAACATCAACCTCCTCTTTGACATCAGTACTGGTAGACCGCGACCTTGGATTCCTGCTCCCATGCGCCAGCAGGTGTTTGATTTCATTCACGTCCTTTCACATCCGTCGCACCATTCTACTGCACAGCTGCTGAAGACAAAGTTTATTTGGCATGGCATTTCTAAGATGCTAAAGATTGGGTCCGCGCCTGTAATTCTTGCCAAACTTCCAAAGTACATCGACACACGGATTCAGGAGTGGGTACCTTTCCTTAACCTCAGCATCGTTTCGCACACATTCACGTCGATGTTGTAGGCCCCTACCCACATCACAAGGATGTCGTTACCTGTTTACCTTCATCGACCGCTCCACTTGTTGGCCTGAAGCCATTCCCATGGAAACTGCAACTTCTTTATCATGTCCATCTGCCTTACTTTCAGGATGAATTGCAAGATTTGGTATCCCTGAGCATATTACTTCTGACAGGGGTACCAATTTCACCTCTCAATTGTGGACATCATTAGTGAATCTCCTGGGGATCATCCTACATCAGACAACTGCCTACAACCACACTGCCAATGGAATGGTTGAACGTTTTCATCGCACTCATATAGCAGCTTTGATGTCCCGCTGCAAGGGTCCCAACTGGTTTACTCAGTTTCCCTGGGTCTTCCTTGGACTGAGGACCACTCCTAGAGACGCCTTCGATGTCGCGTCAGCTGAATTGGTGTATGGCAACCTGTTGGTCGTCCCTGCTGAATTTTTTTCCTTATTCAACCTCCTCTGACGATCTCCATGCCACCTGACTTATAAGCCCCCAGCAAAGCATCACATACCGACAGACTTGCACTCTGCCACACACGTCTTCGTACCCAACGACACTAGCAAGACACCTCTAATGCCCCCTTACACGGGCCCTTTCCTTGTGATCCGACACAGTCCGAGAGCATTCTTACTAAACATTCGTGGTAAAGAAGACTGGGTCTCCATTGATCGTCTAAAACCTGCTTATCTCCTGCCAGATGACCCGCCTACAGTTCGCCTCTCTAGATCTGGGCGCCCTACTTAGCATGTACATTATGTCATTTTTAGATGGGTGGGGAGCCATGTACCAACCGTGTGTCACACGATCGTACATAGTAACGACATTTCATTTTCTTTATATAATATGCGTGTATCTTTGCTCTCCCCTCACACTGATAAGAGCCTGAAATAACATGGCTGTTTGTCTCACCGTTAACTGTTAACAGGTGAGCTTTCCGGTTGAACATGAAATTGCCTGTTATGTTTTTTATGCCCTTTTTTCCTGGAATTTATCTATATATAAACGAGTGTTTTGTATTAAAGTTTACTCAGTTACTTTCATCCAACCTTTGAGTCACAACCTTCTCTCAGCCCGTCACAGATTTCGTAATCTTCGGGATATTATTCTACCCTTCAACTTCTTAATTAAAACACATAGGAAAGAATTTTGAAATTATAAATTTGTTAGGATAGAATTATCATATTTTAGAAAGAAATTATAACGTTTGTAATCAAATCACAGAGGATGCAAATTCAAACCCTAATAAAACTATTGAATTCAAACCATTGTTTTAAAGTACTAAATGGTTTCTTTGATGTCCTAATTTCATTTATTAAAAAACATCAACATCTTAATAGGTTCTTTTTTTGTTTTTGCACTGCATAATCCTTGCAAAACTCATTCTAGGAAACAAAACCATTGTTATTCGAACCATTATGTGAAATCTGCTTTGATGAGAAGCATCACTAACATGAGGGGTCAAACAAGTGTAATGAGAAACAATGCAAATTATCTATAGCTGCTCGCAAATGCAAAGACACGCAGTATTCAGCATTCAAAGCTATTCGTGTTGTTAAGGGAGTTTAATCCATTGCATACACACACACGCATAAAAAAAACACACAAACACATATATATACACCCACATATATACATATATATATATATATATATATATATATATATATATATATATATATATATATATTTTATATATATATATATATATATATATATATATATATATACATATATATATATATATAT
>NC_090754.1:12159320-12161820 GCF_036898095.1 Palaemon carinicauda
CTCCAAATTCAATAAAGATGTCAGACAACACTATTGAAGTGAACATATCAAATACATATCAATGAATTCAAATGACCTAAGGTAGATACGAGGCAGTTAGGCTGGGCATTTGGAGGTTGCCTTTACTAAGCTGATTAGCAGCAGACAAACCTTCCTGACATTTACAAACGGTACTATTTTATTGCTTTGCAGGGGAATCATCCCTTTACAAAAACAATCAACAATTTTCCACACATAAATTATTTCTCTATAACTATCCTATAGATATTCATCGACTTATTTTTTGGTCAGATTGCCTCATTCTATATTATGAGAAAATTTCCATTTCTAATAGTAGCCGGCAACCTTTAACCATACACATATAAGAATCCTGTACGGTATTTGTGATTGTATTTCCACTTGTATTCTAGTTACAACGAGAAAATGACTACACATAATACCACATCATAGAGAAATTATTGATCAATAATCGGCAAAAACAGAACTTGAACTTGTTATTTCTAATGTGTTACAATTGTATTTGATATTATATGAATTTACTCATTTGGGACCATTTCTAAGATCATTAATTTATAAAACATCTCGTAGTGCGTGCAACGAAAAAACTTAGTCCCTTGTAAATATAGCGTTGTTGGTAATAGGATGTTATGGACTAACACGGTGTAAAATTAATAATAGGATTATTCTCAACTAATTTATGGAAATTCGGCGCTCAGGAAATGAAGTAGTCTTGCTTTGAGGGAATTTTTAGATATCATTAATACTCAAGTTCCCTGAACAACTACAATAGGAAATGCATTAAGAAATCCAATCTTTTCAGGAAAAAAATAATATGACACTTAATATTTGATATGATGCAAATGTAAGATAATTTAATATAAAATCTAATGTTTCGAACTTCAACAAATTCATTTCACCTGGTATCAGCAACAAAAATGTTTCATATGAAAAATTCCCTACTGGGCAATAAATTGAGATACAAATGAAAACCTAATCCTGCAAGAAAGAGGCAATGCTGAAATTTAAAGAAAATGATTAATTCAAATGCTTATCTTTAACCTAAGTAAAAATTCTGAACTTCGTTATTTGGGTGACCATGCTAGTCGGTATATCTTAGCAATCCATGTTTGCCAACGGTTATACTCGTATAAGCGGATGAGCAACTTGGTTGAGTAATGTGACCTTTGGGCGTGGAGGAATTTCCCCCCTAAATCTTGACGAAGTCACTAGCAAGAGGGCGACGGATTAGGTGTAAGGTGATGGACAAACTCTCTCTTTGGCTTTAATCCTGATGCCTGGCGGTTAATCTTACTGGAATTAATATGAACTGGCAGGGGTTACTTGCCTTAAGTTTGATGTATCTAGCCAATGAATCCTTTCTGGATTTAGTCAGTCATGGAAAGAGAAGATGACAGAATGGGTCTAATGCCAGGCATAGAAGGGTGCTATGAATATCCCGGTTTATAAATACTAAAGAAAAATTTAAGATTGAAAACTGGAATGTTAGACCCATGAATCAGATTGGAAGGTTAAAACAAGTGGAGAGTGAATCTATGCAATGTAGTTTGGAAATTTTAGCCCTAAGTGAAACATGTTTAAGGTAATTAATAAGGAATCTTTAGACCTTGGCAATATATATATATATATATATATATATATATATATATATATATATATATATATATATATATATATATATATATATATATATATATATATATATATATATATATATATATCTATCTATCTATCTATCTATCTATCTATCTATCTATATATATATATATATATATATATATATATATATATATATATATATATATATATATATATATATATATATATATATATCTACTCCAAAAGATCAAATGAAGTTGGAAGAGAAGGGGTAGGAATGATGTCACAGCAAGAATAGAAAAGTCATTAACCGAGTACAAAGCTGTAAATAGTAAATTGTTACTAGCAAAGTTCAAATCAAAGCAGTGCAATATGAGTAATATAGTTTGCTATGCACCAACAAATTATTACTCTGAATAAAGGAAAGATGAATACCATGAAGAACTGCAAAGTGTAATAGATGAGATCCCAGAGAGACAAATGAAAATTGTGATTGGGGACTTCAATGCTAAAGTTGGAAGGAATCATCAAGGGATAAAGAATGTGATGGGTTTCGATGGTCTTAGCAAAGTTGTAAATGAGAATGGAGCACATTTCATAAGATTCTCTTCAGCAAACAATCTAGTTATTGGGAGTACTCTTTTTCAACACAAGAAAATCTACAAATAGACATTGATTTCACCATGTGGCATTTACAAAATTCAAATAGATCACATTGCCATTATTGGAGGGAGAAGAAGACCTCTGAGAAATGTGAGAAGCTATAGAGGTGCAGATATTGGTAGTGATAACTAGCTCCTCATTGCCACACTGAAATTAATACTAAAGAAACCCAAAAGAAAGGTAGATAGAATACCTAGGTTCGATATAACTAAGCTTTTAG
>NC_090754.1:12176820-12189320 GCF_036898095.1 Palaemon carinicauda
GAGTCGGTGACAATTAACCCCATTTTATTTTACATAGAAAACAATTCCTATAATAATAAAAATCGTCTAGGCCTAATTGTATCATAATTTTTGTGATTCGTGAATGTTGGCAGTGATAGTGTAGGCCTATATGTGCATATATTTATTATACTGTATACATGTTATACACACACACACACACACACCCACACACACACACATATATATATATATATGTGGGTGTGGGTGTGGGTGTGTGTGTGTGTGTGTGTGTATGTGTGACAGTGTGTGTGTGTGCGTGCTGTCATCATCTTTTATTCTTCCAGTCGGTAGTCGGCAAAACCGCAAATTTTATCACATTTTTCTGTGGTGACAGGTGTGTTGTGTTAATTGTGAATTACGTGTGATTATTTGATTTAATTTATTTTTTTTTCAGAACTTACTATCACAGATAATTTTATTGTACTATAGACAATCATGGATAAATTTGTAATTAAAAAAACGCAGTGAATGTGATACACCATTGACAGTAAACCTTGAATCTGATAAACCTGCTAAGAAGTCAGAGGGAGACTGTGATCGTGAAACGGTGAAAGTATTGGCAATCCTGCAAGATCAAGTTCACATGATCATCCAACAAAGAAACAGAAAAAGGAAGATTCTGCACCAGCTGACATTTCTCAATCTGCTTCTGAGAATCCTATTCAGGTACGATTAAAAGAGTATCCAAGGCATAGTGAAGGAAAGTCTCATGCTCGGTCTTTTGTGGGGGCTTGGTTCGACAAATATGAATGGGCTGAATATTCTAAAGAACGAGATGCAATGTTCTGTTTTGCATGCAGGCACTTTGCTCCACCAACATATGGCAATGCAGATGAAGCATTCATAAAGAGTGGCTTTAGACGATGGAAGAAAGCACATGGAAAAGATGGTGCCATCGAAAAGCACATTTCCTCTCAGTGCCACAAAACTTCTTGTATTGCATGGGCGGACTATCAACGAAATAAAGCTGATAAAACATCAATTGCTCAGTGTATAAGTGAGGCATACCAGAAGAAAGTTCTTGAAAATCGTCATTACATAAAGACATTAGGTGAAATAATCCTGTTGACTGTAACACAAGACATTTCGCAGAGAGGACATAGAGAAGGTGATGATGAACTGAATCCAGGAAATGTTCGTAAGATTCTCAGATTCACTGCTAAACGTGATCCTATTATAGCTGATAGAGTAGAAAGTGGTCCAAAAAATGAAAAATACACTTGTTCTGCAATACAGAATGAGATGATTGACACACTTGCATGTATGGTGAAGGAAGAAATTGCAGAAAAAGTTAGGTCATGTCATTACTTTTCTGTTCAAGCTGATGAAGCCAAGGATGTTAGTAAGGCAGAGCAGTTGGCATTAGTTATTAGATTTTATGATGAAATAGCAAATTGTATTCAGGAGTGCTTCATTTCTTTCACTCAGATGGACTTGTTGGATGCTGCCTCTATCACAGATATTATTTTGAAGAGTTTGGATAAACTGGGGTTGGATTACAAATCTTCTCTTGTAGGATTAGGATTTGATGGGGCATCAGTGATGAGTGGAGGGATTAGTGGTGTTCAGAAACGAATTCGTGATAAAGCTCCTTTTGCATATTATATACACTGCTATGGACACAGGCTCAATTTAGTGTTGATAAATGTTGCAAAGTATGTACCCGAAGCTGCTGAATTCTTTAGTTTGCTTGAAGAACTCTATATCTTTGCTAGTAACTCGGTAGTTCATGAGAAATTCATTTTGATACAGCGTGAAATGTTGCCTAAAGAACAAGTACGAGAACTGCAGCATCTCAGTGACACAAGGTGGTGGTGTCGGGCCACTTCGTGTGAAAATGCTCTACTCCGTCTGCAATGCATAATGAGACTTTTGAAGGAAATTTCTGAAGATGACATTGGTGCCCGAGCTGTATCCGCTCGCGGTTTGCTTGCCCAGATTGATGCAGAGTTTGTTTACTTATTGCAATTTTTCACAGATATTCTTGGAAAAGTTAATAAAGTGTCTACACAGCTACAGGATAAACAAGCAGACCTAGGAAAAGCAGCAAATCTAATTTCGTCACTCCATGAACATTTAGTTAATGTACGCAACTCTGACTTGAATGACCATTACTCTGAGAAGGTTAATGAACTCTGCAGGAAATGCTGCATTACACCAACAACAACAAGAAAACGGGTAAAGAAACCTCGTAAGCTTGATGGATTTATCGTGTTTGAAACAAGTGGTCAAGGATCTTCTGTTCCATGTCATGTGCAACACATCAGGATTTTCTATGAAGTCCTAGACTGCTTAATTAGTGAATTAGACCGTCGTTTCTCCAAAGAGTCAAATGCAATTTTCTGTGGTATTTCAGCTCTCTGTCCTGGAGGACAGACATTCTTGTTAGAAGAAGACTTGAAGGCATATGCAATGGCATACTCGGTCAGTCAAAATGATTTACAATATGAGATCCCTCTGGTGAAGAAATTACTCACGAAAGAGCCAATACAGCCTACATCCATTACACAATTCCTGCCATTCCTTAGTCCTTATAAGGCTGCATTTGACTGTTTGTACAAACTATTGTTAATATCTGTCACTCTTCCTGTTACCAGTGCTTCTTGTGAGAGAAGTTTTTCAAAAATGAAATTAGTGAAAACATTTCTCAGAAATTCCATGACCAGTGCTAGATTGAGTAATATCGCATTACTGTCCATTGAAAGTGCACGTGCCGAGGGAATTGATTTAGACTGTTTTGTTGATGAATTTGATAGCCGGCATGATAATCGTAGAATTAAGCTGCACTAAATATACGTACTATAATCTACTTCACCTCAGGAAAGGGAAACTCGCCCTGTTGGCAACACTGCATTACTTCATGCATGCTTGCATGGGGTTTTAATATCAACATAATATTTACATTACATTCATAACTCATGATTCATTTTTGTTTTGAAGATATTTTTGCCATATTTTTGCGATTTTGTTAAAAATATATTGCAAGAAATACATATATATTTTTTTTTAAGTAATACGAATAACCTCCATTATCATAATGTTTGTGTAGGCATACATGTATATGTTTTACAAATGCAAGTTATGAAAGTATTGAGGTGTTATTATTGTCATTTGTTATTTCATTAATGACATAATATTGTCTTCAGAGTGCCACCTAGCCACCAACAATAAATGCCCCCCCAAAATTTATATTGGCCCTGAAGTGGCCCCCCCCACTTTCAGAGTCCTAGAATCGCCACTGACTCCCCAAGAGACATTAGTTCACCAAACATTCATCTGGGCTCCACAAGGCACTAGAAGTGTTGGAAGACCCAGGCCTACATAATAGAGGACTAAGAAGCGCGGAGTAGGGGATGATGAATCTCCATTCATTACTAAAAGCTCAATATATAGACGACTGACGAAATCCAACCGGGGCCCTGTGCGTCAATAGGCGTAGGAGGAGATAATGATGATATACATACATACATACATATATATATATATATATATATATAATTATGTATATATATATATATATATATATACAGTGGTACCTCTCCATACAAATTTAATCCGTTCCACAACCGACTTCGGGTGCAGAAAATGTTCGGTTGTAGAAACAAATTTTCCCATAAGAATACATTGAAATAAGATTAATCCGTAGTTGAGCCCAAAAACCTATGATAACTCCTTAATAAATTACTACACATAATTAGCCATGACAATAATGCACACTAAATTAGATAATAGACATGTAAGAAAGGAGAATTATAAAGAAATAATAAGTAAGAAACGGGTTTTTAGCGTCAATTTACCTTAGAAAGTTCAGCGCAGGTGTCGGTCTTGCTATGCAGAGAGGAGACGGACGGGCGGCGAGTAGGTAGAGAGGGTGACTACGATAAACGTACACTACCGTAACTTATTTTAACTTACACTAAGTGAACTTTAACCTAACTTAGCTTATATATTTTTTTTGTTTTTATATTTTACATTTTTTTTTTACATTTTCTTTTTTTCTTTTTGATGATTAATTTTAATCACTTTCACTCTACACTTAAAATTTATTGAATTTTTTTCTCTTCAATCAATGCCGTTTTCTTTGTTTTACTTTCTTTTGCTTCACTCTTTGCCGCTTTCTTTGAACCACTTCCTTTCTCTTCATCACGAGTTCGCTTCGTAATTTTTATAAAGAAGCTATCGATAGAAAGTTGCTTGGTACAGCTTTTCAGAATGTTTAGAAAATAAGTTTGGGAAACATCATCGAACTGCGCAACTACACGACAAACCTGCAATTTTTTTGGATGGTATTTGTCGATGAAGTCGACCATGTCTTGATATTTTCCTAACACCTCTTTTATTTGCGCTGAACCTAACACATGTTCTACCTCCTCGATCCCTTCCTTGTCATCACTCATGTGGTCAGACATAGCATGGAGTTCCTTGAGCTCCTCTGTAGTAAGTTCGTCGTGATGTTCTTTTGCAAATTCACTCACGCGGATGCCACGCTCATGCTTTTCAATAATTCCTTACTTTACTTCTAAAGAAAGCATTTCCTTATTCCTTTTCTCACCACTACCACTACCACTTGGGAAACTAAGCCTTTTAGGACCCATGATTTACGTAAAATACCGTAAAAGGATGAACGTAAAATATCACGATTAAAACAGTTAATAGCAGAACGCACAGGGCACAACCACATGAAGCCGACGAGAACAGATGAATGTTCCAAGCCACGCTAATTGAAGGTCCCTCCGAGGTGGAAATGCTGCCTTCTATCGGCGGAAATAAAAAATACATCCGGCGCTATGAGTACCATCTACGTGTACGGGTATTGTTTACTTCGCGTGTCGAAAAAAAATTCGGGTGTAGAGTAGGAACGTGTTCGAATTGTACTTCGCATGTCGAAAAATTCGGATACAACCGGTACGACAAAAATTGCTTACTTCGTGTGTCGAAATAAAATTTGGGTGTAGAGTTGAAAAATTGCTCGAATTTTACTTCGGGTGTTTGAAAATTCGGATGTAGATACGTTCGTGTGTAGAGGTTCCACTGTATATATATTTGAGAGAGAGAGAGAGAGAGAGAGAGAGAGAGAGAGAGAGAGAGACTGTCTGTTCTTGAGTTTACGTGTATTAGTGTAATATTTTTCATAACGAAAATTCCATATCAATTGTAATCACCTTAAAATAAAAAGAAATCCCACGAAGACTGTTTTCATAATTCTCTCTTCACGGGAACACCTTACAGAGAATATTGAATCAGCCCTATTACTTCACCCCTCCCATCCAAATACATAATATAAGAACAGGTAACCAATATGTCATCGGAGAAAAGAACCTTGAAGATATATATAAACCACCGAATGAACACAATAAAATATATTACGAAATTTGCTAAGGTTATAATACCGAGGTAAATATCTCCTGCTTATTTGCATTTCATTTTGTTTGTTTCTTGAAATCATAGTTATTTACTACTTTGTTATTTCTCCGTAACAATTCGCGAAAAAAACCAGTTATATACTTGTCGAAACTGACTAGACCTACCCAGCGTTTGTGGCAGCAATGAAGAATTGGACCCCAATTTTACAAAATGGATAGAAATTTTCAATATTCTTGCATTTTTTAAGTCTAGAATTAGTGATAATATATAGACTTGTAATTGCACATTCAAATTAAAAACCCAATCTGCATATGCAAGTGGATGCAATAGCATTTATTCATAGCGAGCTTATATCTGAAATATGGTTAATATATTAACTTATATATAGCAAGAAAATATCAAGATAACTGCGGGAAAATGATTATTTTGGAGGAGGTAATTATTTTCCCCGTTTTAATATGCATTTGTACGTTAGCCTTTGTTTGTGTATGTACAATACATCAAGAACCAATCCAAGGATTTTGATGAAAATCATATAAACCAATACCCTTGTCAAGAAGACTCCCTTTGTTTACTTTATAATGTATTGTAGTTCCGGGTTATGTCTTTGTTCATCTAACTCGCCTTTTAGAAAAATAAAATTGATTGAGAATCAGATAATGAGTTGAAAACAGAATTCAATAGTAATGAGAGTTATTTAAATCACTACAGTAGTACAATCACGATACCTGGACCGTGGGTAAAATATTTGTGCAAAAGAATGTTTAAATTTCGTATCCATGACTCAAAAGGTTATTTTTTCCAACCTAGCATAAACAATTTCACCCGTGGCATGGCGTGCAGAATGGCCCCGATGCAGAAATCAAACAATATTAACCATGGCGTGAAAAGGGCCTCATTTCTCATTTGAAATACTGATTTCACTGGAACAAGAGTTGATCGGGGGCTGAGGTTTTGGTAGGAAGTAAAATAGGTTCAGATAGGGAAAATGAAAATAGAATGAATTGAACAAATTCCATAGGTTATTTGATGGCTGTTCAAGGTAATATTTATTGCAATAATTGCCATTACTATACACCCATACATACGCGTATGTATGTACAGTATATACTGTATATATATATACAGTATATATATATATATATATATATATATATAATGTGATGAGAATGATGTTGAATAACATCTGAATGTCTTTGGCATGTACAACTGCTTTCTTTATTTCATTCGCAAAATCTATTTTTTATTTTCATAAAAGCTTTCCACCAACCCTCCTAAAATCAAGCACACCAAAGTCATCTTCGTAATTTCTATCCCTGTCTCCTTTTGCTTATTATAGTAATTCTGTATTCTGGATTAAGTTCAGATGTATTCTCCACTCGACATTATGTCTTCACGCTAGAGATTCTTTGGGGTTGTGGTGGCCGATGTGGTAACGTCCCTGACTGGTGATAGCCAGACTGGGAGTCGAGCCCCGCTCAAACTCGTTAGTGTCTTTGGCAGCGGCAATCTCACCATCCTTGTGAGCCGAGGATGGGGTTATGTGTGAGCCTATAGGTCTATCTGCTGAGTCATCAGCAGCCATTGCCTGGGCCTCCTTAGTCCTAGCTTGGATGGAGAGTGGGCTTGGGCGCCATATGTATATATGTTAGTCAGTCTCTAGGACATTGTTCTACTGGATAGGGCAATGTCATTTTCCCTAGCTCCTGCCATTCGTGAACGGCCTTTAAGCCCTGTGTTCTGTGGCCAGTGGTAATCGATTCAAGATGGAAGCATTATTCATTAATGCCAATCAATTGTAAATCTATAAGCAATACTAATAATAAAAATAAATGCTCTAAATCCGCCGCTGTTGTTACTTATTTCCATTGGAATCTTCCAAATTCAACAAAGATGTCAGACAACACTATTGAAGTGAACATATCAAATACATATCAATGAATTCAAATGACCTAAAGTAGATACGAGGCAGTTAGGTTGGGCAGTTGGAGATTGCCTTTACTAATCTGATTAGCAGCAGACAAACCTTCCTGACATTTACATACGGTACTATTTTATTGCTTTGCAGGGGAATCATCCCTTTACAAAAACAATCAACAATTTTCCACACATAAATTATTTCTCTATAACTATCCTATAGATATTCATCGACTTATTTTTTGGTCAGATTGCCTCATTCTATATTATGAGAAAATTTCCATTTCTAATAGTAGCCGGCAACCTTTAACCATACACATATAAGAATCCTGTACGGTATTTGTGATTGTATTTCCACTTGTATTCTAGTTACAACGAGAAAATGACTACACATAATACCACATCATAGAGAAATTATTGATCAATAATCGGCAAAAACAGAACTTGAACTTGTTATTTCTAATGTGTTACAATTGTATTTGATATTATATGAATTTACTCATTTGGGACCATTTCTAAGATCATTAATTTATAAAACATCTCGTAGTGCGTGCAACGAAAAAACTTAGTCCCTTGTAAATATAGCGTTGTTGGTAATAGGATGTTATGGACTAACACGGTGTAAAATTAATAACAGGATTATTCTCAACTAATTTATGGAAATTTGGCGCTCAGGAAATGAAGTAGTCTTGCTTTGATGCAATTTTTAGATATCATTAATACTCAAGTTCCCTGAACAACTACAATAGGAAATGCATTAAGAAATCCAATCTTTTCAGGAAAAAAATAATATGACACTTAATATTTGATATGATGTAAATGTAAGATAATTTAATATAAAATCTAATGTTTCGAACTTCAACAAATTCATTTCACCTGGTATCAGCAACAAAAATGTTTCATATGAAAAATTCCCTACTGGGCAATAAATTGAGATACAAATGAAAACCTAATCCTGCAAGAAAGAGGCAATGCTGAAATTTAAAGAAAATGATTAATTCAAATGCTTATCTTTAACCTAAGTAAAAATTCTGAACTTCGTTATTTGGGTGACCATGCTAGTCGGTATATCTTAGCAATCCATGTTTGCCAACGGTTATACTCGTATAAGCGGATGAGCAACTTGGTTGAGTAATGTGACCTTTGGGCGTGGAGGAATTTCCCCCCTAAATCTTGACGAAGTCACTAGCAAGAGGGCGACGGATTAGGTGTAAGGTGATGGACAAACTCTCTCTTTGGCTTTAATCCTGATGCCTGGCGGTTAATCTTACTGGAATTAATATGAACTGGCAGGGGTTACTTGCCTTAAGTTTGATGTATCTAGCCAATGAATCCTTTCTGGATTTAGTCAGTCATGGAAAGAGAAGATGACAGAATGGGTCTAATGCCAGGCATAGAAGGGTGCTATGAATATCCCGGTTTATAAATACTAAAGAAAAATTTAAGATTGAAAACTGGAATGTTAGACCCATGAATCAGATTGGAAGGTTAAAACAAGTGGAGATTGAATCTATGCAATGTAGTTTGGAAATTTTAGCCCTAAGTGAAACATGTTTAAGGTAATTAATAAGGAATCTTTAGACCTTGGCAATATATATATATATATATATATATAGATATATATATATATATATATATATGTATATATATATACATATATATATATATATATATATCTATATATATATATATATATCTATATATATATATCTATCTATCTATATATATATATATATATATATCTATCTATCTATATATATATATATATATATATATCTACTCCAAAAGATCAAATGAAGTTGGAAGAGAAGGGGTAGGAATGATGTCACAGCAAGAATAGAAAAGTCATTAACCGAGTACAAAGCTGTAAATAGTAAATTGTTACTAGCAAAGTTCAAATCAAAGCAGTGCAATATGAGTAATATAGTTTGCTATGCACCAACAAATTATTACTCTGAATAAAGGAAAGATGAATACCATGAAGAACTGCAAAGTGTAATAGATGAGATCCCAGAGAGACAAATGAAAATTGTGATTGGGGACTTCAATGCTAAAGTTGGAAGGAATCATCAAGGGATAAAGAATGTGATGGGTTTCGATGGTCTTAGCAAAGTTGTAAATGAGAATGGAGCACATTTCATAAGATTCTCTTCAGCAAACAATCTAGTTATTGGGAGTACTCTTTTTCAACACAAGAAAATCTACAAATAGACATTGATTTCACCATGTGGCAATTACAAAATTCAAATAGATCACATTGCCATTATTGGAGGGAGAAGAAGACCTCTGAGAAATGTGAGAAGCTATAGAGGTGCAGATATTGGTAGTGATAACTAGCTCCTCATTGCCACACTGAAATTAATACTAAAGAAACCCAAAAGAAAGGTAGATAGAATACCTAGGTTCGATATAACTAAGCTTTTAGAAGAACACAGAGAAAAATTTGCAATTGAATATAGGAATTGATATGAAGTCTTCGAGACTTTGAGAGACGAGGGGCAGACAATTGATGAAGAATGGTGTGATATCAAAAACGTATATCATTCTGTTGGTAGTGAAGTCTTAGAATATGCAGTTATAAGGATAATGACATAGATATCAAATCATACTTGGGATACAAAAAAAAAGGAGACAAAGACAGAAATTGATTGCAGAGTTTTTCGGAGATAGTAATGAAAATTACAAGGTAGAGCATGACAAGTTTTCCAGTATTGATTGCGAGGTCAATAGGGAGGTTATAGAAGAGTTGCAGCCCCAGGCCAATATGGCTCAGGACTATGATGCGCGAATTAGGAGATGATGAATGGAAAAGTATTGAATTAAAAGTCTCAAGATAGAGACAACTGGTGAAATCGAACCGCAGCCCTTTGCGCCAATAGGCATGGGAGGAGATTATGATGATGATGATGATAATATATATATATATATATATATATATATTATATATATATATGTATGCATGTATATATATATATATATATATATATAATCTTCTTCTCACTTATTTATTTCCATCTATTTCTATCTCTCGTATCTTCTTCCCCAAGACCCTCCCCGCCCATATCCCTCCTCACCACACTCATTCATCTGAAATGCTA
Source organism: Palaemon carinicauda (assembly GCF_036898095.1). NCBI lineage: Eukaryota > Metazoa > Arthropoda > Malacostraca > Decapoda > Palaemonidae > Palaemon > Palaemon carinicauda. The sequence goes on from NC_090754.1 coordinate 12,187,221, forward strand.
ACTGCCCACACTATACCCCCTCCCCCCCCACACACTTTATTGGCTATTCTTAATTTCCTTGATTATTTTCACATCAATCTTCCTATTTCATGACCATAATATCACCAAGGACTCTCCCTAACCTAACTTTTTAATTGCATATACCACATATTCTCCTTCTATCTTGACTCAGCCATCTTTCCAGTAGTGATATTCTACTAATTTATCTTACCATTTTCATCTTGGCTCTTCGCAACAATCGCTTTCTTAATCTCAAGTACCCAAATTTTTGCTTTATATAATAATGCACGCCTCATAAATGTCTAAAAAATCTTTATTTGAGTCTAAATTTCACTGTCTTTTCTGACGCAACTCTAGTTACTTCTCTCCATTTTCAAAATGTTTATTTCCATCTCTGCTCACTGCTTTCTCAGTACCTCACGCCTCTGTTATTAATTGTTTTGGCAATGTACCAATTTGCAATAGAATGTTTACTTCCTCATGTCCTTGTCTACTACTACTTCTAATCATTAGCTTTCTCTTTCCTATGTTCACCTTCAATCTTTTCTGTTCTAGGGCTTCTTTATAATGCTAAAATCCTTTCTTGTAGTTGTTCGCCTTTGCCTATTATAGTGATTAAATCCTTAGCAACCATCAGCTCCCACAATTTCTCGTTGTTTCTTTTTCATTCGGATGAAATGTGCCCATAACGACAAGAAAAAATAATAGACCATGATCCATTGTCCATTATCAGTAGACATAGAAATGAGACTTATACCTTTCATGTTAATCAAGATGCTGATTAGGGGTCATTGGGGATGGTATGACCTTAGACCTATTCTTAAGTATCCTTCCAATCTCAACTTCCATTCTTAAGTTGGTGATTTGTATCCAGATGACCATCATAAACTAACCCCCATTGGTTTCGGATTTATACCTTCCATGTTAATTAGAATCTTAACTAAGGCTATTAACGTTATTCTTTAAAGTTGCTTAAATCCAGTTTTGTAGGAAGGTGCCCCCAATCACACCCAACACCTGCAGAACGTAAAAATAGCGGCCTTGTTTGAAGACTGGCTAGTACTCTACCCGAAGCACTTCAAATCTTTCGTTACCTCCATGGTAATTAAACTTGACCCGGCTCGCTAACTAATAAGGTGTGCGGCTGGTCGTGAGTGAACCCTGACCTACTAAAGGATGCCTTAATGCTGTATCATGTATACTCGTATCTCGTATGTGAGGGTTTGTCTATGCACAAAAGAAGGATACAGAAAAACAAGACGTTTTCAGTTCAATGCAAAAAAAAGCCTCTGACATGTCCCTATTTGTGTGTATATATATATATATATGTGTGTGTGTGTGTGTGTGTGTGTATGTGTGTGTATATATATATATATATATATACATATATATATATATATATATACTGTATATATATACATATATATATATATATATATATATGTATATGTATATATATATATATATATATATATGATAAATCTTGCTCATTAAAACATGTTTTTCATATTTCAAATAAGCCATATATATTAATACATTGAAGTCTGGATTCTCTTAACGACCTCGGTATCAAAGTCAGAGGCGAAATCACCCAGAGTCTATAGTATCTGACCCGCCGGGTTTCGAACACTGGTCCAGGATACTTGTACACCATTTACCATACCACTAAGCCACGATGTCGTTAAGAGAATACAGACTTCAATGTATTAATATATATGGCCATTTTGAAATATGAAAAACACGTTTAAATGTGCAAAATGTATCATTAATCGAATGCCAAATCCAAAACCTACTAATTACCTACGATGGTGAAGATGGATTCATTCCAATTCCAAAAAAAAGAAAAAAAAAATGAAGTTGGCAGTTATATGTACGGAAGAATTGTCATTGACTTTTATCTTTCTTCGTGGCTGAGTGGTATGGTCAATGACATGCAAGTATCCTGGACCAGGGTTTGGAACCCGGCTGGTCAATAGTCTTTGGGTGATTTCCCCTGGGGCTCTGTTCCCGAGGTCGTTGAGGATATCCAGACTTTAATGTATTGATATATATGGCTTATTTGATATTTATATATACATATATATATATATATATATATAT
>NC_090754.1:12194320-12196820 GCF_036898095.1 Palaemon carinicauda
ATATATATATATATATATATATATATATATATATATATATATATATATATATATATATATATATATATATATATATATATATATATATATATATATATATATATATATATATATATATATATATATATATATATATATATATATATATATATACAATATGCTTGTGTATGTCTGTTTTTCTTAGGATGCATCGATAAGACATTCTCCTCTTGATCTACAAAATCGATATTACGTTTCCAGCTTCTGGTAAAAACATAATTATTTTAAAAAGTGCTGGAAATATTAGGCCATATCACCCCCGAATCAAGAAAAAGATTATGAAACCAAATAATAAAATTAGAGTATTGGGTATATGATGGGGCATCAAAAATTAGATATAAACATTTGAATGATAAAACCATAAGTAAAGCTACGAACAATAAGCAAATAAACAGGGATAATTTCATTTCTCTTTTTTACAGAAGCGCTGTCAAATATTTATTATATTTTATCAATCAATTTATGGTCAGAAACATCATGGCCATATTCTACTACAGTGAATAGTAGTTAAGTTAGAAAAAAAAAGTGCTTAGTTTGTATAATCAGTGTTTTTAATTGGCTAATCAAAATTACTATTAAGTTTATTTCGCTATACCGAACAAAGATAATATATATAATGATTTGTCTTTTGAAATTGCAATATGGAAAAAAATATTCGGACATTTCAGTAAATAAAATGCTTAATAAAATTCGGGATTATGATAACACATTTTTATTTTGCTGTTAGTTGGTGTGTTCATGAATATTTAGGACGGCCGACCGAACTGGTGAATATCAAAGACTATTTATGAATGGAATGGAAATTTATTCAGCTATATGATGAAAAAAATGTAAAGTCCCATCTTTAACTGCGATGATGGATAAAGTAAGATAGCCCAAAAAAGTCTTGAAAATACAGTGCCAAAATATTTGGTAAGGCAATGATGCTCAAAAAGTTGGTAATTGGAATATATTCATAGGATGGAACCTTTTGAGAGATGCGATTGCAAATTGAGTGACCCTTTAAGGGATGGGGAATTTTAAGGGTTTCAAAAAAAGAAAAAAAAAATGTATTTTGAAATAACATTCTACTAAGCATACTTTTTTCTTTTTTTTTCTTATATGTTTCTCAAGGTAGAGATTTTAGAGAATCAAATTTCTCCTGCTAAAGATTAAAGAAAGTTAAGATGGGAATAAAAAAAAAAAGAAATGTAAATAATAAGAATGTAAACATATAATTTTTATAACCCATCAAGAATGTTCTTCGGCCTAAAATGTGTGCAATAAAACGCATACGCACACACATGCACACAAACAGTTATTACTAATCTCACCAAATTATTATTAAAACACTTCCTATGATACATATATCAGTCAATAGTTTTCGCCATTTATACTTTGACACTATTCATTGATATGACGATATTGTCGACAATTTTCCTTTTTACTAAATTATTTTGCAGTAAGTCCTGCCATTTAACAGTTATTTTCATTTCAAAAAGGTTTTATGGTTCATATTTCTACATTTGCTATCTTGGTAAAGGCCACTGAAAGTACTACAATCAACTGCATACATTTCACAGATACGTATAAGAAATTTGAACCCAGCTAAGCATTTACAGAGAATTGTGTTAATCAAAGAGGATGGAACAGGAATATGACCCATTATTATTGGCGGTCTTTTCTCTTGAATAATCCAGCACCATTTTGTAAAGTCCAGGTTTTCATCCATAACCATCCATTCCATTACTTGAGGAAAAGTGATGTCTTGTAGCTGATTATGTGGGTCACAATTTCTCTGTTGTGACAAATGCTTTTGTTACTGCTACCTTCTTGCAAAGGTAACTACACCTCAGTCGGGATTATGAGTCAGACACAAACCCTTTAAATTATGACAATATTGCTTAACATCCAGTATTTTCTATAGTGACTTGATCATTGTATGGGGCACAACATTTGGGAACAAGTCCATAAGAAAGAACCATTGCTGATACTTTCTTGGCGCACTGATTTTTCCCAACAACTTGAGACATATGCAAACAATAAACCTGCGCAAATATCAATCCCAAGATAACTTTATGAAATTCGATATTATACACATGGAAATTCCCTTTCTTCAGTCCGAAAACGGTCTTTGTTGGCATTTTTTCCATGATACAAAAGCAATATCAGCTTGTCTGTGTTTTCGTTGATGTGGATGATTGACTTTTTGGGGAATCACTTAGTAACTCCAGTTGTTACTACGTTGATATCTGCATCACACTTTCCTTGTATGGCATTACAATTTATTCACCTCAGTTGTATTGTAATCATATTGATTAACTGCTTTGCGTTGCATTCATTGGAAAGAAAGTTCTCTTTCTTTCACACTTTTTTTTTTTTTTTATTCTATAATATCGACATCATTTTCTACCGAGGCAGTCTTCCGACGCTCGCGGGTGCTGTCTTTGGTGTTGGGTTTTTCATATCCGTCGAAAACAAC
>NC_090754.1:12201820-12211820 GCF_036898095.1 Palaemon carinicauda
CACACACACACCCACACACACACACATATATATATATATATGTGGGTGTGGGTGTGGGTGTGTGTGTGTGTGTGTGTGTATGTGTGACAGTGTGTGTGTGTGCGTGCTGTCATCATCTTTTATTCTTCCAGTCGGTAGTCGGCAAAACCGCAAATTTTATCACATTTTTCTGTGGTGACAGGTGTGTTGTGTTAATTGTGAATTACGTGTGATTATTTGATTTAATTTATTTTTTTTTCAGAACTTACTATCACAGATAATTTTATTGTACTATAGACAATCATGGATAAATTTGTAATTAAAAAACGCAGTGAATGTGATACACCATTGACAGTAAACCTTGAATCTGATAAACCTGCTAAGAAGTCAGAGGGAGACTGTGATCGTGAAACGGTGAAAGTATTGGCAATCCTGCAAGATCAAGTTCACATGATCATCCAACAAAGAAACAGAAAAAGGAAGATTCTGCACCAGCTGACATTTCTCAATCTGCTTCTGAGAATCCTATTCAGGTACGATTAAAAGAGTATCCAAGGCATAGTGAAGGAAAGTCTCATGCTCGGTCTTTTGTGGGGGCTTGGTTCGACAAATATGAATGGGCTGAATATTCTAAAGAACGAGATGCAATGTTCTGTTTTGCATGCAGGCACTTTGCTCCACCAACATATGGCAATGCAGATGAAGCATTCATAAAGAGTGGCTTTAGACGATGGAAGAAAGCACATGGAAAAGATGGTGCCATCGAAAAGCACATTTCCTCTCAGTGCCACAAAACTTCTTGTATTGCATGGGCGGACTATCAACGAAATAAAGCTGATAAAACATCAATTGCTCAGTGTATAAGTGAGGCATACCAGAAGAAAGTTCTTGAAAATCGTCATTACATAAAGACATTAGGTGAAATAATCCTGTTGACTGTAACACAAGACATTTCGCAGAGAGGACATAGAGAAGGTGATGATGAACTGAATCCAGGAAATGTTCGTAAGATTCTCAGATTCACTGCTAAACGTGATCCTATTATAGCTGATAGAGTAGAAAGTGGTCCAAAAAATGAAAAATACACTTGTTCTGCAATACAGAATGAGATGATTGACACACTTGCATGTATGGTGAAGGAAGAAATTGCAGAAAAAGTTAGGTCATGTCATTACTTTTCTGTTCAAGCTGATGAAGCCAAGGATGTTAGTAAGGCAGAGCAGTTGGCATTAGTTATTAGATTTTATGATGAAATAGCAAATTGTATTCAGGAGTGCTTCATTTCTTTCACTCAGATGGACTTGTTGGATGCTGCCTCTATCACAGATATTATTTTGAAGAGTTTGGATAAACTGGGGTTGGATTACAAATCTTCTCTTGTAGGATTAGGATTTGATGGGGCATCAGTGATGAGTGGAGGGATTAGTGGTGTTCAGAAACGAATTCGTGATAAAGCTCCTTTTGCATATTATATACACTGCTATGGACACAGGCTCAATTTAGTGTTGATAAATGTTGCAAAGTATGTACCCGAAGCTGCTGAATTCTTTAGTTTGCTTGAAGAACTCTATATCTTTGCTAGTAACTCGGTAGTTCATGAGAAATTCATTTTGATACAGCGTGAAATGTTGCCTAAAGAACAAGTACGAGAACTGCAGCATCTCAGTGACACAAGGTGGTGGTGTCGGGCCACTTCGTGTGAAAATGCTCTACTCCGTCTGCAATGCATAATGAGACTTTTGAAGGAAATTTCTGAAGATGACATTGGTGCCCGAGCTGTATCCGCTCGCGGTTTGCTTGCCCAGATTGATGCAGAGTTTGTTTACTTATTGCAATTTTTCACAGATATTCTTGGAAAAGTTAATAAAGTGTCTACACAGCTACAGGATAAACAAGCAGACCTAGGAAAAGCAGCAAATCTAATTTCGTCACTCCATGAACATTTAGTTAATGTACGCAACTCTGACTTGAATGACCATTACTCTGAGAAGGTTAATGAACTCTGCAGGAAATGCTGCATTACACCAACAACAACAAGAAAACGGGTAAAGAAACCTCGTAAGCTTGATGGATTTATCGTGTTTGAAACAAGTGGTCAAGGATCTTCTGTTCCATGTCATGTGCAACACATCAGGATTTTCTATGAAGTCCTAGACTGCTTAATTAGTGAATTAGACCGTCGTTTCTCCAAAGAGTCAAATGCAATTTTCTGTGGTATTTCAGCTCTCTGTCCTGGAGGACAGACATTCTTGTTAGAAGAAGACTTGAAGGCATATGCAATGGCATACTCGGTCAGTCAAAATGATTTACAATATGAGATCCCTCTGGTGAAGAAATTACTCACGAAAGAGCCAATACAGCCTACATCCATTACACAATTCCTGCCATTCCTTAGTCCTTATAAGGCTGCATTTGACTGTTTGTACAAACTATTGTTAATATCTGTCACTCTTCCTGTTACCAGTGCTTCTTGTGAGAGAAGTTTTTCAAAAATGAAATTAGTGAAAACATTTCTCAGAAATTCCATGACCAGTGCTAGATTGAGTAATATCGCATTACTGTCCATTGAAAGTGCACGTGCCGAGGGAATTGATTTAGACTGTTTTGTTGATGAATTTGATAGCCGGCATGATAATCGTAGAATTAAGCTGCACTAAATATACGTACTATAATCTACTTCACCTCAGGAAAGGGAAACTCGCCCTGTTGGCAACACTGCATTACTTCATGCATGCTTGCATGGGGTTTTAATATCAACATAATATTTACATTACATTCATAACTCATGATTCATTTTTGTTTTGAAGATATTTTTGCCATATTTTTGCGATTTTGTTAAAAATATATTGCAAGAAATACATATATATTTTTTTTTAAGTAATACGAATAACCTCCATTATCATAATGTTTGTGTAGGCATACATGTATATGTTTTACAAATGCAAGTTATGAAAGTATTGAGGTGTTATTATTGTCATTTGTTATTTCATTAATGACATAATATTGTCTTCAGAGTGCCACCTAGCCACCAACAATAAATGCCCCCCCAAAATTTATATTGGCCCTGAAGTGGCCCCCCCCACTTTCAGAGTCCTAGAATCGCCACTGACTCCCCAAGAGACATTAGTTCACCAAACATTCATCTGGGCTCCACAAGGCACTAGAAGTGTTGGAAGACCCAGGCCTACATAATAGAGGACTAAGAAGCGCGGAGTAGGGGATGATGAATCTCCATTCATTACTAAAAGCTCAATATATAGACGACTGACGAAATCCAACCGGGGCCCTGTGCGTCAATAGGCGTAGGAGGAGATAATGATGATATACATACATACATACATATATATATATATATATATATATATATATATATATATATATATATATATATATAATTATGTATATATATATATATATATATATATATATATATATATATATATATATATATATATATATATATATATATATATATATATATATATATATATATATATATATACAGTGGTACCTCTCCATACAAATTTAATCCGTTCCACAACCGACTTCGGGTGCAGAAAATGTTCGGTTGTAGAAACAAATTTTCCCATAAGAATACATTGAAATAAGATTAATCCGTAGTTGAGCCCAAAAACCTATGATAACTCCTTAATAAATTACTACACATAATTAGCCATGACAATAATGCACACTAAATTAGATAATAGACATGTAAGAAAGGAGAATTATAAAGAAATAATAAGTAAGAAACGGGTTTTTAGCGTCAATTTACCTTAGAAAGTTCAGCGCAGGTGTCGGTCTTGCTATGCAGAGAGGAGACGGACGGGCGGCGAGTAGGTAGAGAGGGTGACTACGATAAACGTACACTACCGTAACTTATTTTAACTTACACTAAGTGAACTTTAACCTAACTTAGCTTATATATTTTTTTTGTTTTTATATTTTACATTTTTTTTTTTACATTTTCTTTTTTTCTTTTTGATGATTAATTTTAATCACTTTCACTCTACACTTAAAATTTATTGAATTTTTTTCTCTTCAATCAATGCCGTTTTCTTTGTTTTACTTTCTTTTGCTTCACTCTTTGCCGCTTTCTTTGAACCACTTCCTTTCTCTTCATCACGAGTTCGCTTCGTAATTTTTATAAAGAAGCTATCGATAGAAAGTTGCTTGGTACAGCTTTTCAGAATGTTTAGAAAATAAGTTTGGGAAACATCATCGAACTGCGCAACTACACGACAAACCTGCAATTTTTTTGGATGGTATTTGTCGATGAAGTCGACCATGTCTTGATATTTTCCTAACACCTCTTTTATTTGCGCTGAACCTAACACATGTTCTACCTCCTCGATCCCTTCCTTGTCATCACTCATGTGGTCAGACATAGCATGGAGTTCCTTGAGCTCCTCTGTAGTAAGTTCGTCGTGATGTTCTTTTGCAAATTCACTCACGCGGATGCCACGCTCATGCTTTTCAATAATTCCTTACTTTACTTCTAAAGAAAGCATTTCCTTATTCCTTTTCTCACCACTACCACTACCACTTGGGAAACTAAGCCTTTTAGGACCCATGATTTACGTAAAATACCGTAAAAGGATGAACGTAAAATATCACGATTAAAACAGTTAATAGCAGAACGCACAGGGCACAACCACATGAAGCCGACGAGAACAGATGAATGTTCCAAGCCACGCTAATTGAAGGTCCCTCCGAGGTGGAAATGCTGCCTTCTATCGGCGGAAATAAAAAATACATCCGGCGCTATGAGTACCATCTACGTGTACGGGTATTGTTTACTTCGCGTGTCGAAAAAAAATTCGGGTGTAGAGTAGGAACGTGTTCGAATTGTACTTCGCATGTCGAAAAATTCGGATACAACCGGTACGACAAAAATTGCTTACTTCGTGTGTCGAAATAAAATTTGGGTGTAGAGTTGAAAAATTGCTCGAATTTTACTTCGGGTGTTTGAAAATTCGGATGTAGATACGTTCGTGTGTAGAGGTTCCACTGTATATATATTTGAGAGAGAGAGAGAGAGAGAGAGAGAGAGAGAGAGAGAGAGAGAGAGAGAGAGAGGAGAGAGAGAGAGAGAGACTGTCTGTTCTTGAGTTTACGTGTATTAGTGTAATATTTTTCATAACGAAAATTCCATATCAATTGTAATCACCTTAAAATAAAAAGAAATCCCACGAAGACTGTTTTCATAATTCTCTCTTCACGGGAACACCTTACAGAGAATATTGAATCAGCCCTATTACTTCACCCCTCCCATCCAAATACATAATATAAGAACAGGTAACCAATATGTCATCGGAGAAAAGAACCTTGAAGATATATATAAACCACCGAATGAACACAATAAAATATATTACGAAATTTGCTAAGGTTATAATACCGAGGTAAATATCTCCTGCTTATTTGCATTTCATTTTGTTTGTTTCTTGAAATCATAGTTATTTACTACTTTGTTATTTCTCCGTAACAATTCGCGAAAAAAACCAGTTATATACTTGTCGAAACTGACTAGACCTACCCAGCGTTTGTGGCAGCAATGAAGAATTGGACCCCAATTTTACAAAATGGATAGAAATTTTCAATATTCTTGCATTTTTTAAGTCTAGAATTAGTGATAATATATAGACTTGTAATTGCACATTCAAATTAAAAACCCAATCTGCATATGCAAGTGGATGCAATAGCATTTATTCATAGCGAGCTTATATCTGAAATATGGTTAATATATTAACTTATATATAGCAAGAAAATATCAAGATAACTGCGGGAAAATGATTATTTTGGAGGAGGTAATTATTTTCCCCGTTTTAATATGCATTTGTACGTTAGCCTTTGTTTGTGTATGTACAATACATCAAGAACCAATCCAAGGATTTTGATGAAAATCATATAAACCAATACCCTTGTCAAGAAGACTCCCTTTGTTTACTTTATAATGTATTGTAGTTCCGGGTTATGTCTTTGTTCATCTAACTCGCCTTTTAGAAAAATAAAATTGATTGAGAATCAGATAATGAGTTGAAAACAGAATTCAATAGTAATGAGAGTTATTTAAATCACTACAGTAGTACAATCACGATACCTGGACCGTGGGTAAAATATTTGTGCAAAAGAATGTTTAAATTTCGTATCCATGACTCAAAAGGTTATTTTTTCCAACCTAGCATAAACAATTTCACCCGTGGCATGGCGTGCAGAATGGCCCCGATGCAGAAATCAAACAATATTAACCATGGCGTGAAAAGGGCCTCATTTCTCATTTGAAATACTGATTTCACTGGAACAAGAGTTGATCGGGGGCTGAGGTTTTGGTAGGAAGTAAAATAGGTTCAGATAGGGAAAATGAAAATAGAATGAATTGAACAAATTCCATAGGTTATTTGATGGCTGTTCAAGGTAATATTTATTGCAATAATTGCCATTACTATACACCCATACATACGCGTATGTATGTACAGTATATACTGTATATATATATACAGTATATATATATATATATATATATATATATATATATATATATATATATATATATATATATATATATATATATATATATATGTGATGAGAATGATGTTGAATAACATCTGAATGTCTTTGGCATGTACAACTGCTTTCTTTATTTCATTCGCAAAATCTATTTTTTATTTTCATAAAAGCTTTCCACCAACCCTCCTAAAATCAAGCACACCAAAGTCATCTTCGTAATTTCTATCCCTGTCTCCTTTTGCTTATTATAGTAATTCTGTATTCTGGATTAAGTTCAGATGTATTCTCCACTCGACATTATGTCTTCACGCTAGAGATTCTTTGGGGTTGTGGTGGCCGATGTGGTAACGTCCCTGACTGGTGATAGCCAGACTGGGAGTCGAGCCCCGCTCAAACTCGTTAGTGTCTTTGGCAGCGGCAATCTCACCATCCTTGTGAGCCGAGGATGGGGTTATGTGTGAGCCTATAGGTCTATCTGCTGAGTCATCAGCAGCCATTGCCTGGGCCTCCTTAGTCCTAGCTTGGATGGAGAGTGGGCTTGGGCGCCATATGTATATATGTTAGTCAGTCTCTAGGACATTGTTCTACTGGATAGGGCAATGTCATTTTCCCTAGCTCCTGCCATTCGTGAACGGCCTTTAAGCCCTGTGTTCTGTGGCCAGTGGTAATCGATTCAAGATGGAAGCATTATTCATTAATGCCAATCAATTGTAAATCTATAAGCAATACTAATAATAAAAATAAATGCTCTAAATCCGCCGCTGTTGTTACTTATTTCCATTGGAATCTTCCAAATTCAACAAAGATGTCAGACAACACTATTGAAGTGAACATATCAAATACATATCAATGAATTCAAATGACCTAAAGTAGATACGAGGCAGTTAGGTTGGGCAGTTGGAGATTGCCTTTACTAATCTGATTAGCAGCAGACAAACCTTCCTGACATTTACATACGGTACTATTTTATTGCTTTGCAGGGGAATCATCCCTTTACAAAAACAATCAACAATTTTCCACACATAAATTATTTCTCTATAACTATCCTATAGATATTCATCGACTTATTTTTTGGTCAGATTGCCTCATTCTATATTATGAGAAAATTTCCATTTCTAATAGTAGCCGGCAACCTTTAACCATACACATATAAGAATCCTGTACGGTATTTGTGATTGTATTTCCACTTGTATTCTAGTTACAACGAGAAAATGACTACACATAATACCACATCATAGAGAAATTATTGATCAATAATCGGCAAAAACAGAACTTGAACTTGTTATTTCTAATGTGTTACAATTGTATTTGATATTATATGAATTTACTCATTTGGGACCATTTCTAAGATCATTAATTTATAAAACATCTCGTAGTGCGTGCAACGAAAAAACTTAGTCCCTTGTAAATATAGCGTTGTTGGTAATAGGATGTTATGGACTAACACGGTGTAAAATTAATAACAGGATTATTCTCAACTAATTTATGGAAATTTGGCGCTCAGGAAATGAAGTAGTCTTGCTTTGATGCAATTTTTAGATATCATTAATACTCAAGTTCCCTGAACAACTACAATAGGAAATGCATTAAGAAATCCAATCTTTTCAGGAAAAAAATAATATGACACTTAATATTTGATATGATGTAAATGTAAGATAATTTAATATAAAATCTAATGTTTCGAACTTCAACAAATTCATTTCACCTGGTATCAGCAACAAAAATGTTTCATATGAAAAATTCCCTACTGGGCAATAAATTGAGATACAAATGAAAACCTAATCCTGCAAGAAAGAGGCAATGCTGAAATTTAAAGAAAATGATTAATTCAAATGCTTATCTTTAACCTAAGTAAAAATTCTGAACTTCGTTATTTGGGTGACCATGCTAGTCGGTATATCTTAGCAATCCATGTTTGCCAACGGTTATACTCGTATAAGCGGATGAGCAACTTGGTTGAGTAATGTGACCTTTGGGCGTGGAGGAATTTCCCCCCTAAATCTTGACGAAGTCACTAGCAAGAGGGCGACGGATTAGGTGTAAGGTGATGGACAAACTCTCTCTTTGGCTTTAATCCTGATGCCTGGCGGTTAATCTTACTGGAATTAATATGAACTGGCAGGGGTTACTTGCCTTAAGTTTGATGTATCTAGCCAATGAATCCTTTCTGGATTTAGTCAGTCATGGAAAGAGAAGATGACAGAATGGGTCTAATGCCAGGCATAGAAGGGTGCTATGAATATCCCGGTTTATAAATACTAAAGAAAAATTTAAGATTGAAAACTGGAATGTTAGACCCATGAATCAGATTGGAAGGTTAAAACAAGTGGAGATTGAATCTATGCAATGTAGTTTGGAAATTTTAGCCCTAAGTGAAACATGTTTAAGGTAATTAATAAGGAATCTTTAGACCTTGGCAATATATATATATATATATATATATATATATATATATATATATATATATATATATATATATATAGATATATATATATATATATATATATATATATATATATATGTATATATATATACATATATATATATATATATATATATATATATATATATATATATATATATATATATATATCTATATATATATATATATATCTATATATATATATCTATCTATCTATATATATATATATATATATATATATATATATATATATATATATATATATATATATATATATATATATATATATATCTATCTATCTATATATATATATATATATATATATATATATATATATATATATATATATATATATCTACTCCAAAAGATCAAATGAAGTTGGAAGAGAAGGGGTAGGAATGATGTCACAGCAAGAATAGAAAAGTCATTAACCGAGTACAAAGCTGTAAATAGTAAATTGTTACTAGCAAAGTTCAAATCAAAGCAGTGCAATATGAGTAATATAGTTTGCTATGCACCAACAAATTATTACTCTGAATAAAGGAAAGATGAATACCATGAAGAACTGCAAAGTGTAATAGATGAGATCCCAGAGAGACAAATGAAAATTGTGATTGGGGACTTCAATGCTAAAGTTGGAAGGAATCATCAAGGGATAAAGAATGTGATGGGTTTCGATGGTCTTAGCAAAGTTGTAAATGAGAATGGAGCACATTTCATAAGATTCTCTTCAGCAAACAATCTAGTTATTGGGAGTACTCTTTTTCAACACAAGAAAATCTACAAATAGACATTGATTTCACCATGTGGCAATTACAAAATTCAAATAGATCACATTGCCATTATTGGAGGGAGAAGAAGACCTCTGAGAAATGTGAGAAGCTATAGAGGTGCAGATATTGGTAGTGATAACTAGCTCCTCATTGCCACACTGAAATTAATACTAAAGAAACCCAAAAGAAAGGTAGATAGAATACCTAGGTTCGATATAACTAAGCTTTTAGAAGAACACAGAGAAAAATTTGCAATTGAATATAGGAATTGATATGAAGTCTTCGAGACTTTGAGAGACGAGGGGCAGACAATTGATGAAGA
>NC_090754.1:12221820-12236820 GCF_036898095.1 Palaemon carinicauda
ATTATTAAAACACTTCCTATGATACATATATCAGTCAATAGTTTTCGCCATTTATACTTTGACACTATTCATTGATATGACGATATTGTCGACAATTTTCCTTTTTACTAAATTATTTTGCAGTAAGTCCTGCCATTTAACAGTTATTTTCATTTCAAAAAGGTTTTATGGTTCATATTTCTACATTTGCTATCTTGGTAAAGGCCACTGAAAGTACTACAATCAACTGCATACATTTCACAGATACGTATAAGAAATTTGAACCCAGCTAAGCATTTACAGAGAATTGTGTTAATCAAAGAGGATGGAACAGGAATATGACCCATTATTATTGGCGGTCTTTTCTCTTGAATAATCCAGCACCATTTTGTAAAGTCCAGGTTTTCATCCATAACCATCCATTCCATTACTTGAGGAAAAGTGATGTCTTGTAGCTGATTATGTGGGTCACAATTTCTCTGTTGTGACAAATGCTTTTGTTACTGCTACCTTCTTGCAAAGGTAACTACACCTCAGTCGGGATTATGAGTCAGACACAAACCCTTTAAATTATGACAATATTGCTTAACATCCAGTATTTTCTATAGTGACTTGATCATTGTATGGGGCACAACATTTGGGAACAAGTCCATAAGAAAGAACCATTGCTGATACTTTCTTGGCGCACTGATTTTTCCCAACAACTTGAGACATATGCAAACAATAAACCTGCGCAAATATCAATCCCAAGATAACTTTATGAAATTCGATATTATACACATGGAAATTCCCTTTCTTCAGTCCGAAAACGGTCTTTGTTGGCATTTTTTCCATGATACAAAAGCAATATCAGCTTGTCTGTGTTTTCGTTGATGTGGATGATTGACTTTTTGGGGAATCACTTAGTAACTCCAGTTGTTACTACGTTGATATCTGCATCACACTTTCCTTGTATGGCATTACAATTTATTCACCTCAGTTGTATTGTAATCATATTGATTAACTGCTTTGCGTTGCATTCATTGGAAAGAAAGTTCTCTTTCTTTCACACTTTTTTTTTTTTTTGATTCTATAATATCGACATCATTTTCTACCGAGGCAGTCTTCCGACGCTCGCGGGTGCTGTCTTTGGTGTTGGGTTTTTCATATCCGTCGAAAACAACAGTGGAATCTCCATACTTTTCTGCATTAAAAGGTGCATGCGTTTCAGCAATTGAGCTGTAGGGGCTTCTATCTGTCCATTTTGGTCTGCACAATAAGGAAAGCTTTTCTGAAGCTTAGTTATCAGTACTGGTAATGGCCTGTGGAACTAACAAGTTTCCTTATAGCTCGTAGAAGCACAGGTGTATCTGGCTTTCATGGTCGATATCAATATTCAAACAAAGATGGTGGGTGGGGAGAAAGCTGATATTTCATCACCTAATCTATACTTAACTCTCCAGGCTGTGTGACAACCAGGAACCTCTGAAATAAAAGAACAGAATCAATCGATTTGTCTTCAGCTATCTTGACAGCCTTTTTGATGCCAATATCTGTAATTTGTCTTTGCATATGTGTGAATAGGAATATGTATATTGACTTTCCATTTTTTAACAACATCCCTACCAATGGAGATAAGTTCATGAACATTGACATCAGCAGCATTATTTCCTGTTACAAAATTGTGCGTTGTTGTCTGCTCTCTCAGTACTGATAACAGTTTAGCAGATCGTTTTTAACCCAGATTACTCTTCAAGTAGTTGCTTCCTTGTGCTGGTTTCTATTTGTATACCGTGTTCCATAAAAATCCTGACTTGCATGATTATTGGATGAGGATACAGGCAAGGCTGATAGTACGGCACGGTACGAAATATTTTCTGTACTGGGTACCTGCTTACAATACCGTACCGTAATTTCTTACCGTACCCTCAAATATATTTCCTTACCGTACAGTACGTTAAAAATAACGTACCGTAATTCCGCACTTATATCGTAACATAAGCTAGGTAAATCTGAGTTATTAAAATCCCCTCTTTATGAAAAGTAAAAAGTTAACAATAACTTATTAGCAAGGGAACGTTATATGTGCTGGTATCTATATTGAGTTTTTATAATTATAATAGTGATATAAATAATGATGATGATGATGATGATAATAGTAATAAAAATAATAGCAATGATATCAATATTCATGATAGAATTAATAATAGCTACTAGAAATGTCTAATTATAATAGATCTATTATCAGTGCTACAACTACTCCTACTACTACTACTGCTACTAATACGACTATTAAGGTAGTAAGTTGGCCAAGGAACCAGTCACCCATTGAGATACTACCATTAGAGATCTATGGGGTCTTTTGACTGGCCAGAAAGTACTACATTGCATCCTTCTCTCTGGTTACGGTTCATTTTCCTTTTGCTTACACTCTTACACACCGAATAGCCTTACCTATTCTTTACATATTCTCCTCTGTCATCATACACCTGACAACACTGAGATTACCAAATAATTCTTCTTAATGCACAATAATTGTTCAGTTGCCACTTTCTTCTCTGTAAAGGTAGAAGAGACTCTTTAGCTATGGTAAGCAGCTCTTCTAGGAAAAGGACACTCGTAAATCAAACCATTGTTTTCTAATCTTGGGTAGTGCCTTAGCCGCTGTACCATGGTCTTCTACTGTCTTGGGTTAGAGCTCTCTCGCGCACACTGCTCTATCTTATATCTTATACCCTTCCTCTTGTTTTGTTAAAGTTTTTATAGTTTATAAACTGATATTTATTTTAATATTGTTGCTCTTCTTGGAATATTTTACTTTCCCTTGTTTCCTTTCCTCACTGAGCTATTTCCCCTGTTGGAGTCCCTGGGCTTATAGCATCCTGCTTTTCCAACTAGGGTTGTAGCTTGTCAAGTAATAATAATAATAATAAAAATAATAATAATAATAATAATAATAATGTGACTGCTAATACCACTGACATTAATATTAGTAATAATGATAAATACAAAACTTTGTTATATTAGCAGTTTTCGAAATTGGGCAAGAGTATTCACACCAGGATTCATGAAACCTATTTTGCTAAGAAACTATTTATTTGGTACATGCAATACTATGTATGAAATCGGACTCAAAATATTTCTCAATATCATGATTCATTGCATACTAAGTTTTCAAACCATAAAGTCTTCTATCAAAGATCTTAGTAAGAAAAACAATGTATAGAAGAATCTAACAATCAATGGAACTTATATCAATACTTAACGTTACCGAGCGATTAATAAAAAAATAAAAAAATTCTCAACATTCTTAATGGCAGCTTGTATCCGGAAAATACCTTTCAATGGCGACTTTCTTCAAATCAAACATATTAAAGGTTTAAAGGCAACTAGTGAATGGCAGAGGCAAGGGACAGTAACATTGACCTAGCAAGCAGGATAATGCTCTAGAGACTGACCATATTATGGTCAGCGCCAAGCCCCCTCTCCACTCAAACTAGGACCAGGGAGTGCCAGGCAATGGCTGCTGATGACTTAACAGATAGACCTATAGGCTCCTCCAAACACCCAATCTTACCTCACAAGGATAGTAAGGTTGAAAACACTAAAGGAACTAACGATTCTGAGTGGGACTCGAACCCCTGTCTGGTAAACACCAGGCAGAGACGTTACCAATCAGGCCACAACAACCCTATTAGTTCTAACGTATTATGTATTAGTCTTCAGGAACATGAGGGTAGCTATTATGACCCTTCATTCCTAATTTTAATTCATTTAGAAAGTAGTTCATCCCGAAGAATGTATATTACTGTATACACTCACTAAGGTGACAGAAAGTGCAATAAATGAAGTAGCTATCATGCTTGTAATATCTTGTGTTACTGTTCATGTTTACGTACGTGGGTATAGGAAGAAAAAGACAGACTTTTTCTTAATGTGTAATCTCTGTTTGATCAACTTCATGCATGTGCTTGTATGTAAATTTGTGTGTGAGTGAGTGTATCTATTAGAGGAAAAGTATGATATCTTATCTTTAAGAACTACAATATTAATTATATGCATATTCATAACAGTAAGTGCCAACAGAA
Source organism: Palaemon carinicauda (assembly GCF_036898095.1). Taxonomy (NCBI): domain Eukaryota; kingdom Metazoa; phylum Arthropoda; class Malacostraca; order Decapoda; family Palaemonidae; genus Palaemon; species Palaemon carinicauda. Next base: position 12,225,867 of record NC_090754.1, read on the forward strand.
TTAAGATTTGCCAACTTACGAATTCCTTTTAAATAACAAAGATAATAAAAGGGTGGCCGATTTCGGTAAAAATCAACAGTGAAATAATAATAGGACTGAAGAATTTACCAATTTGATTATGTAACAACCTAATTGAATTTTCTTGTAATAGCCAATGAAAAGTACAATTTCCTGTTTACAGGTCATTCGTTCACCGCTAACAGTAACATAGATCTATGGTTGGTAATTTAGGTCTTGACATTCTGTACCGCCATGGTCAGCAAAACATTTTTAGTCAGGGCCACCCATACTAGGTTGGGTTGTTATGAGCAATCAGACAAAAACCACCCCCACCATCACCAATCAGCAGTTGGCCAGCAGGGTGGTGAAAGCTGGCTAAATCTAGGATTGAATGAGGACATATCAAAAGCCTTTGTCCTGCAGTGGACGAGAAACGGCTGCATATGTTGCTGTGATTTTACCAACTGTGATGTATGGATCGGAGTTGTGGGGAATGAAAGTGACGGAGAGACAGAAATTGAATGTGTTTGAGATGAAGTGTCTAAGGAGTATAGCTGGTGTATCTCGAGGAGAAAGGGTTAGGAACGAACTACTGAGGGTGAGAACGGTGTAAGAAATGAGTTAGCAGCTAGAGTGGATATGAATGTGTTGAAGTGGCTTTGCCATGTTGAGAGAATGGAAAATGGCTGTCTGCTAAAGAAGGTGATTAATGCAAGAGTTGATGGGAGCAGCACAAGAGGAAGGCCAAGGTTTGGGTGGAGGGATGGAGTGAAGGAAGCTCTGGGTGATAGGAGGAAAGATGTGAGAGAGGCAAAAGAGCTTGCTAGAAATAGGAATGAATGGCGAGCGATTGTGACGCAGTTCCGTAGGCCCTGCTGCTTCCTCCGGTGCCTTGGATGACCCCGGAGGTAGCAGCAGTAGGGGAGTCAGCATTTTGAAACTTCATCGGTGTTGGATAATGTGGGAGGGTGGGCTGTGCCACCCTAGCAGTACCAGCCAAACTCGGTTGAGTCCCTTGTCAGGCTGGGAGGAACATAGAGAGGAGACGTCCCCTTTTTGGTTTCATTTGTTTGATGTCGCCTACCCCCCAAACTTGGAGGAAGTGCCTTGGTATATGTATGTATGATATGTATCTATATACATATACATGTATATATATATATATATATATATATATATATATATATATATATATATATATATATATATATATACATGTATATATATATATATATATATATATATATATATATATATATATATATATATATATATATATATATATATATATATATATATATACATGTATATAGATACATATCATACATACATATACCAAGGCACTTCCTCCAAGTTTGGGGGGTAGGCGACATCAAACAAATGAAACCAAAAAGGGGACGTCTCCTCTCTATGTTCCTCCCAGCCTGACAAGGGACTCAACCGAGTTTGGCTGGTACTGCTAGGGTGGCACCGGAGGAAGCAGCAGGGCCTACGGAACTGCGTCACAATCGCTCGCCATTCATTCCTATTTCTAGCAAGCTCTTTTGCCTCTCTCACATCTTTCCTCCTATCACCCAGAGCTTCCTTCACTCCATCCCTCCACCCAAACCTTGGCCTTCCTCTTGTGCTGGTCCCATCAACTCTTGCATTAATCACCTTCTTTAGCAGACAGCCATTTTCCATTCTCTCAACATGGCAAAGCCACTTCAACACATTCATATCCACTCAAGCTGCTAACTCATTTCTTACACCGTTCTCACCCTCAGTAGTTCGTTCCTAACCCTTTCTCCTCGAGATACACCAGCTATACTCCTTAGACACTTCATCTCAAACACATTCAATTTCTGTCTCTCCGTCACTTTCATTCCCCACAACTCCGATCCATACATCACAGTTGGTAAAATCACTTTCTCATACAGAACTCTCTTCACATTCATGCCCGACCTTTTATTTTTTACTACTCCCTTAACTGCCCCCAACACTTTGCATCCTTCATTCACTCTGAAATACATCTGCTTCAACTCCACCATTTGCTGCAACAACAGACCCCAAGTACTTAAACTGATCCACCCCCTCAAGTAACTCTCCATTCAACATGACATTCAACCTCGTACCACCTTCCCTTCTCGTACATCTCATAACCTTACTCTTACCCACATTAACTCTCAACTTCCTTCTCTCACACATCCTTCCAAATTCTGACACTAATAGGCCAAGCTTCTCTTCCGCGTCTGCCACCAGTACAGTATCATCCGCAAACAACAACTGATATACCTCCCATTCCTGGTCATTCTCGTCTACCAGTTTCAATCCTCGTCCAAGCACTCGAGCATTAACCTCTCTCACCACTCCATCAACATACAAATTAAACAACCATGGTGAAATCACACATCCCTGTCTCAGCCCCACTTTCACCGGAAACCAATCGCTCACTTCATTTTTTATCCTAACATATGCTTCACTACCTTTTTAGAAACTTTTCACTGCTTGCAACAACCTTCCACTAACTCCATATAACCTCATCACATTCCACATTACTTCCCTATAAACTCTATCATACGCTTTCTCCAGATCCATAAACGCAACATACACATCCTTACCTTTTGCTAAATATTTCTCGCATATCTGCCTAACTGTAAAAATCTGATTTATACAATCCTTACTTCCTCTAAAACCACCCTGTACTTCTAAGATTACATTCTCTGTTTTATCCTTAATCCTTTTAATCAGTACTCTACCATACATTTTTCCAACTACACTCAACAAACCAATACCCCTTGAATTACAACACTCATGCACATCTCCCTTACCCTTGTATAATGGTACAATACATGCACAAACCCAATCTACTGGTACCATTGACAACACAAAACACATATTAAACAATCTCACCAACCATTCAAGTACAGTCACTCCCCCTTCCTTCAACATCTCAGCTCTCACACTATCCGTACCACATGCTTTTCCTACTCTCGTTTCATCTAGTACTCTCCTCACTTCCTCTCTTGTAATCTCTCTCTCATTCTCCTCTCCCGTCACCAGCACCTCAACACCTGCAACAGCAATTATATCTGCCTCCCTATTATCCTCAACATTCAGTAAACTTTCACAATACTCCGCCCACCTTTTCCTTGCCTCGCCTCCTTTTAACAACCGTCCATTTCCATCTTTCACTGTCTCTTCAATTCTTGAACCAGCTTTCCTTACTCTCTTCACCTCTTTCCAAAACTTCTTCTTATTCTCTTCATATAAATGACCTAATCCCTGACCCCACCTCAGGTAAGCTGCCTCCTTTGCCTCACTTACCTTGCTCTTTACCTCCACATTTCTCTCTCCTTATCTTTCATACTTCTCTACACTATTACTCTGCAGCCATTCTTCAAAAACCCTCTTCTTCTCTTCCCCTTTTACCTTCACTCCTTTATTCCACCATTCCTCCAACAAACTTCTAGCCACACACATCACTTGCAATCCCTACAAAATATTCTTTTACTAACTTCCACTCCTCCTCTAAATTACCAGTTTCTCTTACTTTCACTTCATCATATGCCATTTTCAACTTTTCTTGATATTTACTTTTTACTCCCGGTTTTATTAGCTCTTCAACCCTCACTGGATCCCTTTTATATCCACCTACTCTATTCCCCGACTCTTTGGCTACAATTAATTTTCCTTCCACCAAAAAATGATCAGACATACCGTTAGCCATACCTCTAAACACGTGCACGTATTTCAATCTTTCAAACATTCTTTTAGTTATCAACACATAATCCATTAACGCCCTTTCTACCACTCTTCCATTTGCCACTCTTACCCATGTATACTTGTTATTATCTTTCTTTTTGAACAAGCTAGAACTTATCACCATCTCTTGCTCAACACACATATCTACCAGTCTCTCACCACTCTCATTTTCACCTGGTACACCATACTTCCCAATGACACCTTCTACCTCTCTAGCACCCACTCTACATTTAGGCCTAAGTCACCCATGACAACTACATAATTCCTTCTACCCAGTCCTTCTCCACACCTAGTTAATTCATTCCAGAACTCATTCCGCTCTTCTTCACTTTTCTCAAAACCTGGCTAATACACACTGACAAAAGCTCAACATTCCCTATCCAACCTAACCCTTACCCACATAAACCTAGATGCTATCTCCTTCCATTCCACTACTTTACCTGTCATCCATTCACTCAGCAATAAAGCCACACCTTCTCTTGCTCTTCCATTTTCAATCCCAGACACTCTACCAGACATTTCACCAAACATCACTTCACCTTTCCCTTTTATCTTTGTGTCACACAAAGCCAATATATCCATCCTTCTATTCCTAAACATACTTCCAATCTCACATCTTTTACTCTCTATTGTAGTACATCCACACACATTCAAACACCCCAAAACTAGAGTGCGGGGAGCAGTCACTCTCCCCCCAGCTCCACCTCTCTGATGTCTCACAGGATTATATATTTATATATATACAGGTATACATATATATATATATATATATATATATATATATATATATATATATATATATATATATATATATATATATATATATATATGTGTGTGTGTGTATGAATATATGTATGTATGTATGTGTGTATGTGTGTTTATGTATAGGTCGAAATCCCATTGCATGTTCAATTTACCGTCATTAAGCCTTAAGGTTATTATATACGAATTATCACAATTAAACATTACTTTCAGTTGTCATAAAAATTGACAAAAATTTTAAGTCCTTATGTTTATAAGTAGGACTCCAGGTACGAGTAAAACAAAGAGAACAAACATACAAGTTGAAATATTTGTAATAAACAACATGAATAGGTATTTTTTTTTTAAATATTATAATAATCTTAATAGAAAGTTCAAGAAACTGGATATATTAGACTATTTTTCATTGCTCCCGTGGCTATCATGTAGGCTATATTACAATTAAAGAACAGACTGTTTAGCCCAACAACATGATCAATACTAGGCAGAAGTTACGCTCATAATCAAGCATAGTGGAGAAGCCAAATGACAAGATCAGATTAAGTGCTTAATGCTTCAAATGTTTGTAAAGCAATACCTCAAGAATTACATACATACATATCAAATAGGTAATTCAAGACATACAGATACACACATGCATAGTTTGTTACAGATCAAATGTCCAAGTATTTTAGAGATCTAATTGTGCCGTTACAAAGTCGGCCATATATGAATTAGTCATTGCTTATAGTGTTATAGCTAAGTCTAAAGTAGGGTACGGTACGGAATTTGGCCAATTTTTCCTTACCTGAATCGTACCTTACCGTACTCTAGCAGTATTACCGTATCGTAATTCCATACCGTAATTTTAGACTAAATATCAATCCTACCGTACCATACTCCGTACCATACCGTACCGTAATATCAGCCTTGGATACAGGTGAAGATGTTGTCCAAATAGCCCTTTGGTGTTCAGATATCGCACTCTTGTTAATCCCCTTGTACTTTTGAGTGACCTAGAGAGTGCTTCCTTGATGAATAGGGCATAACTCAGAATTGGCAAGAACTTGTCTCGCCAACAAATAACCTATTGGATTTGATTTGACGGGAGATCGAGTCCAGCTCAAACTCAATAGTTTCTTGTAGTGTCTGCAACCTCACGATCCTTTTGAACTAAAGATAAGATTTTTTGGGGAGCCTAGAAGTCTACCTTTTGAGGAATCAGCAGCCATTGCCTGGGACTCCCTGGTTCTAACTTGGGTGGAGAGAGCACTTGTGACCTGATCATTTGAATAAATGGTCAGTCTCTATGGAATTGTCCTGCTAGGCAACTAGGACATTGTCATTTGGGGTAGTTTGAGTGACCTGTGGCAAAAAATATTGGTGAGCAATCTGCTATTGCAAGGAGGTGCATTACTAGAATCAATGGGTTTCTTAACTACTCTCACCATTCACAGATAGTTCATCCACAGTTTGTTGGTTTTATATTAGTCAGAAATATTAGATCCGATAAATGTTAATTTACTATTAATTGTTGTTATACAGTTAGACACAAGCACTTTATCAATCACTATTTCACAATTATCAGCTTTATGATATAATTATTCAAGCTCTTAGGTAAGGTTTTCAAATTTTGTCTCACTCTCAATAATCTTAGAGATGATTTGGTCAGTTGGACACTGGTCAGGCAGGAGATGTCCACGAATTGCTCACTGACTATAAGATGTCTAAGTTGACTTTTCTCCATCAATTTACCAATTAGCATGTTTATTATCCTAATTACTATAACAATAATGATAATAATAATAATGCCATCATGAACTACCCATAGAGTCATCATCAATAACGTAATTACTCTTGGACATAATTGTCAAATTCTGGTAAATATTTAATTCACCAGCCAAGTAATAAGAACATCATGCTACACACAAAAAGCATTAAAACAAGTTGTATTGCTCAGAATATAGGCGGATATATTGCATGTTCTTCATTTAGCTGGACATCTTTTTCAGCATCATATTTAGGTCCCTTCTGATGGTCCTATGTTAGCCTATTTTCTAGGAATGAATACTACTAAAGAATGCAATAAAATTACTTTCTGTTTTGTGGGGTTTATACCCTATTCCCATGTAATCTCTCTCTCTCTCTCTCTCTCTCTCTCTCTCTCTCTCTCTCTCTCTCTCTCTCTCTCTCTCTCTCTCTCTCTCTCTCTCTTTATATATATATATATATATATATATATATATATATATATATATATATATATATGTACATATATATATATATATATATATATATATATATATATATATATATATGTACATATATATATATATATATATATATATATATATATATATATATGTGTGTGTGTATATATATATATATATATATATATATATATATATATATATATATATATATATATATGTGTGTGTATTTATATATATGTATATATATGTATATATAAATATATATATACATATATATATATATGTATGTATGTATATATTCATATAATTTATATACATATATATGTATATATATATATATATATACATACATATATATATATATATATATATATATATATATATGTATATATATTTATATATATATTCATATTTTATATATATATATATATATATATATATATATATATATATATATATATATATATATATATATATATATATATATATATATATATATATATATATATATATATATATATTCGTTATTTAATAAGAACTTCTTGTATGCCAAGGATTGGATCCTAAGATGATACAGAAATGAGTTGACAGTCAACTTCAATACCATCCCTTTATGACCTATTGGTATAATATTTGACCGTCCTTTCAGTTTTAACACAACTACGGTTTGAATCCATGGCCGACCAGAAAAAAAAAAAATCACCATGGGTCTAGGTTCTTTAGACATACTGAATTTGAAAATGAGTTATTTGTGGCTTATTGTTAAATATACAAATAACAAGTGGTACTGATAAAATTATCATAGATTGGCAGATAGATAGATAGATAGATATGCCTTGCATAAATGTTACATCTATATCTATATTTATATATGCTAAAACCATCCAAGGAAACTCAATAAGATGCATCTGAGAGCTAATTGTAGCAACTTCAAAGTCCATTTTTTTTCGATAATTTTTATGACTGATTACAATTTGTATACAATGATTATCGTAAAGAATTAGTAGGACTTCTTGATGAATTTCCCCAAATCATACTAACAATGTAAATTTTTTGCTAAATCAATCAATTTAGGGCTATCACTTTTTTAGGCCTACCATGTTCTTACTTGAGATTTATCATAGCTATTATTTTTATTTCAGTTTTAATTTAATCTATAATGTTTTAATGGGTATGATGTATTTGCTTTCGTCTAATTTTTAGAAGGCAAATATCTAATGTTTTAATTGATGATAATGTTATTTGTCTTGAATTTTCGACTATAGTGACAGGGTATGAAGATGACAACCTCACAAGCAGACAAGTACTTCATAGATATGAACTATTCATGTAAACACACACACGTATACTGTATGTATATATATATATAAATAGAAATCTCCATTAAAACTAAATTTACACTTTTTAATGCAAAAACAAATGTTGGCCAAACATCAAAAAGTATACCAGTCAGATTAAAACAACATCAGGTGGCCGTCTCCAGGGGTTCTCTTAATAATGCCTTGGCCTCCCACTGGTTAGGGTCAAGTCACAGAATTGGTTGGTCAAAGACGGAAAAAGTAATCCATGTAAATGACTATTTCCAATGGAATATTGTTGAATCATTTTTAATCTCCTGTACTCAAGGTAGAAATTTGAATCTAAGCCCAGGTCTGTTTTCCGTTAATCCAGTATTATCCTTTTATCTAAAATCTGACTTCTCCGGAATTATTAAGAAACTGACAGCTGTTGGATCCCCTTCTCCTGTATAAATACGATGTCTTTGTATATGTATTCTCATTGCTGAGTTTGATAATGTCCTGAGTGGATGAAAGTACTAACTCCAATCAAGTCTTTTTCATTTTTCCTTTCGTGGCTATAATACATCATATATATATATATATATATATATATATATATATATATATATATATATATATATATATATATATATATATATATATATATATGTGTGTATATATATATATATATATATATATATATATATATATATATATATATATATATATGAATATATAGATATACACCCACACACACACACACACACACATATATATATATATATATATATATATATATATATATATATATATATATATATATATATATATATTTTTAATACATATATATGCATGTATATATATATATGTATATATAAATGTATATATATATATATATATATATATATATATATATATATATATATATATATATATATATACACAGTATATATGTACATATATATATATATATATGTATATATATATATATATATACATATATATAAATATATATATATATATATATATATATATATATATATTTATATACATATATATATATATATATATATATATATATATATATATATATATATATATATATATATATATATATATAGATATATACACAGTATATATATATATATATATATATATATATATATATATATATATATATATATATATATATACATATATATACATATATATATATATATATATATATATATATATATATATATATATCTATATTACATATAGAGTATATATACATATATATATATGTATATATATACAGTATATATATAATGTATATATATACATTATATATATATATATATGTATATATATATATAAATATATATATATATATATATATATATATATATATATATATATGCTGTGTATATATTCATACACATATATATATATATATATATACATATATATATATATATATGTATATATATATATATATATATATATATATATATATATATATAGGCTATATGTGTGTGCGTGTGTGTGTGTGTGATAAGTGCTTGGATCTCGTATACACCGACTCCCCTGGTGTTATAACAAGTAAGGTTGATTCTCCAGTTCGGACATCGGATCACCCCATGATTTTATTAGTAGTGAAGACTGAGCAGCCTGTCCCTAATGTATCTTACTCATATAAGATTTATATGATATCTGGAGCTGACTGGAATAGGATTTTGCATGATCTTATGAGCTTGAGAATCTAGTCAGTATAATTAGTAGGCATATCCCTTCTCGTGTACTAAAGTACCGAGTGAAGGACAAACCATGGTTCAATGATCTTTGGAAGGGTAACAGATCAGATTTGACATGGAATAACTATACTCAGCATAGAGCTTTTCTTCATAGAGTTTATGCTTCAACTGAAAAAGAATACAATTTAACCTTAAAACAAAACCTTTCAGGTACAACCCAGGAGCATAAGTGGTAGACTACCCTTAAATTACACTCTTTGGTGTAAATGCAACAGTTCCTCCTTTACTTATACCAGATGGCTCTGTCACTCACTGCACAAAGGAAAAGGCAACCCTTTTGGCGGATGTGTTTGACAGCAAGCAGAGTAATGAGAAACTCGAACTTCCTTATTCCTGTTTCCCTGACGCTTAATTGTCTAGTTTAGCTTTGTGATCTCGTGAAATTAAAGCTCTGTTGATGGACCTTGATGCTTATGGAGGTGTAGACCCAAATGGTATTTTTCTTTGTTTTTATAAAGACTGCAGATTTCTTAGGTCCAAAGTTATCTGTTATTTTGCCAAGTTAGTAAGAAGAGGAGCTTTTAGCTCTTGTTGGAGAATTGGTAATGTTACTCCATTATGAAAAGAAGTTTGTGGGAGCTCAAGACCGACTGATTACTGCCTAATTTCTATAACACCCATATTATATAAAGTTTTTAACGTCTTTTGGCAAAACGTCTTAATAGGTTTGCTGAAGGTAATCATCTGTTCCCGAGTTTGCAATTTGGTTTTCACTTTCAGCATGTGATGTCCTTACAATTTCCAGTGATGTACAAAAATCCCTTGATTGTGGTCAGTAAGTTCGTATGATTGGCCTTGATTTTAATGCTGCCCTTGACTGTGTTAATCATGAGGCCTTTGTTTTCACACTCAAACAGTTGAGAGTGGGTGGATCGTAGCATCATTATTGAATTTTTCACTAATAGATCGCAAAGAGTTTTAGTCGATGGGCACCATAGTGAGAATAGGAATGTAATATCTGGTTTTCCAAAGGGTAATGCTCTTGGCCCACTAATTTTCATACTAAATTTATATACACATGACATGTGGTTTGGTACAGAAAACAGGCTTGTTGCATATGCAGAGGATTCTATTCACTTTGCATTAGTTCCATCTCCTGAATGTTGATCTGGGTTTGCTGAATCCCTTTATAAAGATCTAGTTAAAAATGGTGCATGGTGCAAATTATGGGGTATGAAGT
>NC_090754.1:12244320-12254320 GCF_036898095.1 Palaemon carinicauda
ATTGGAGAAACCTGAATAAATTAGAAATAAAAAAGAAAAAAATATAGAAGTAGAATTCTAAAACACTATGTGCAGAAACTTAATCCTTAACTTAGATACCAATTCAGAAAAGATAAGTTCTAGAAAGGAAGAAGGTGGTGATTAATAAGAACAAAACACAGAAATAGAGAGAGAGAGAGAGAGAGAGAGAGAGAGAGAGAGAGAGAGAGAGAGAGAGAGAGAGAGAGAGAGAGAGAGAGAGGGTAAAAATTACGTATAATGATATATATCTATACAGCAATCTAAATATTTATTCTTATATACATACATACAGTACATACACACGTAAACGCACGTACACACCACACGTACACACACACATACACACACACACACACACACACACACACACACATATATATATATATATATATATATATATATATATATATATATATATACATATATATTTATATGTACATATATATATATATATATATATATATATATATATATATATATATATATATATATGTATATATATATATATTATTACAAGCCAAGCTAAAACCCTAGTGGGAAAAGCAAGATGCTATAAGCCCAAGGCCTCCAATAGGGAAAATAGCCCAGTGAGGAATGGAAATTAGGAAATAAATAAATGATGAGAATAGAATAACAATAATTCATTCTAAAAACAGTACCAACGTCAAAACAGATATGTCATATATAAACCATTAACAACGTCAAAAACAGATAGGTCATATATAAACTATAAAAAGCTTCACGTCAGCCTGGTCAACATAAAAACATTTGCTCCAACTTTGAACTTTTGAAGTTCTACTGATTCAACTACCCGATTATGAAGATCATTCCACAACTTGGTAACAGCTGGAATAAAACTTCTAGAATACTGTGTAATATTGAGCCCTATAATGGAGAAGGCCTGGCTATTAGAATTAACTGCCTGCCTAGTATTACGAACAGGATAGAATTGCCCGGGGAGATCTGAATGTAAAGGATGGTCAGAGTTATGAAAAATCTTATGCAACATGCATAATGAGCTAATTGAACGACGGTGCCAAAGATTAATATCTAGATCAGGAATAAGAAATTTAATAGACCGTAAGTTTTTCTCCAACAAATTAAGATGAGAATCAGCAGCTGAACACCAGACGGGAGAACAATACTCAAAACAAGGTGAATAAAATAATTGAAACACTTCTTCAGAATAGATTGATCACTGGAAATATTAAAAGACTTTCTCAATAAGCTAATTTTTTGTGCAATTGAAGAAGACACAGATCTAATATGTTTCTCAAAAGTAAATTTGCTGTCGAGAATCGCACCTAAAATTTTAAGATTCATACAAATGTAAAAAAAAACATTATCAATACTAAGATCCGGATGTTGAAGAGCCACTGTCCTTGTCCTAATTACAATCATATTTTGGGTTTTGTTGGGATTTAACTTTATACCCCCTATTTTGCACCATGCACTAATTTTAGTTAAATCTCTATTAAGGGATCACCAACCCCAGACCTACATCCAGGGAATGGAATTGATGCAAAGAGAGTAGCATCATCGGCATATGCAACAAGCTTGTTTTCTAGGCCAAACCATATGTCTTGTGTATATAAAGAAAAAGTAATGAACCAAGAACACTACATATATATATATATATATATATATATATATATATATATATATATATATATATATATATATATATATATACATATACATATATATATACATATATACATATATACATATATATATATATATATATATATATATATATATATATATATTATATATATATATATATACATATACATATACATATACATATATATATATATATATATATATATATATATATATATATATATACATATACATATACATATATATATATAATGTATATATATATGTTTATATATATATATATATACATATATACATATATATATATATATATATATATATATATATATTTATATATATATATATACATATGCATATATATATATATATATATATACACACATATATACATACATATATATATATATATACATATATATATATATATATATATATATATATATATATATATATATATATATATATATATATATATATACATATATACATGTATATATATATATACATATATATATATATATATATATATATATATATATATATATATATATATATGTATATATATATATATATACATACATATATATATATATATATATATATATATATATATATATATATACATACATATATATATATATATATATATATATATATATACATATATATACATATATACATACATATATATATATATATATATATATATATATATATATATATATATATATATATACATACATATATATATATATACATACATATATATATACATATATATATATATATATATATATATATATATATATATATATATATATACATATATATATATATATATATATATATATATATGTATATATATATATATATATATATACATATATATATGTATATATATATATATATATATACCATGTATATACATACATATATATATATATATATATATATATATATATATATATATATATAATATATATATATTTTTATATATACATCAGAAATCTTGCAGAGATTATGAACAAAATCTAGACATACTATTGATTTAATTAACATTAGGATAAGTGTGCTACTTACACATATATATTTTAATCAGTATATTATTTGCTTTAAACCGTAATGTGTGTCTATAATACTTAGCTTTATATCTGTGCTTGGTATCAATATAAATAACTTTTCAAGGTCTCTCTCTTCAAGCAGGTTGCATTTCGTTATCAATATTCGTATTGCTAATTGCCAGATTAATCGACACCCCCGATCGTATAAGATTGCCTCCCTTAGGAGATCAACGCAACATATTGTCTCATAAAACGACCATTGTTTTTTTTTTTTCCCCAAACTTTCTCCTACATGGCCAAGTCAGCTCTGTTATATACCATTAAACGTACTTGAAAATAAAACACATGTTGGGAAGCCGCTTGTCTTCTCAAGCCCACTTTAATGCTCCAGGTAAATCCCTACCCCTTTCGAGGGCCAAATCCTTTGACAATGTTTATCCCTAGTAAATTTCTATGTTCAAATACTAGATTAGTAAGACCTCATCCAGTCCTCTTGAGTAGAAGATTTGAACCATCTGCTTCAATGCTTTCTTCATTGTAATCGGATTACCATCCCTTTGGCGGCTGCATTTCCTAAAGTTAAATCTCCTAAAGCCTCATTTTAAATCTTAGCTCCACCCTCTCTTGACATTTCTACACAATATTTTCCGCTCATTCCAGACAGGACGCCCTTTTGTTCACCGTGGCCACTGAACGTATCCATAGGCACACCTCACAATCTCATCCTGCAGAAACTGAGACATGAGGTGCCTCTCTCCTTCCCTGCTAAAGACGGACTTTTACCCGAGAAGAAAAGGCCAGATTTATTATAAGTGTTTGTGAACTTGATTGTGTTTGATATGAATAAGTCAACCATTCGTTCAACATCACTGCAAAATTTAATTCAGCGTAACTCTTTGTGAACTTGACTGTGTTTAATAAGAACATCCCTTATGGAGAAAAGGGCATTCGTTCAACATCACAACAGAAGTTAATCTATCATAATTCTTTGTTAAGTTAACTCTGCATATGTCAATAACTTGATGATAGTAAGTTAATGATCCGTGCGTATTTCTGCCCTAACCAAAGAATGTCTATATATTCTAAAACTCTTCAAGTGAACCCCCTTCACCACCGGTATAGACCCATCGTAGTTAGAGGCCCAAGGACGCCCAAGTTAAAAGGTACATCGTGATAATGGGACCGTTGTATTTAGTGTCTCCCTTTTAATAGTGGCGCAAAATATTGACCCCTTTTCACTGGCCTCAGTACCATGCATCAAAGAAGTAGTGCCCGAACAAATCCACCACATCTGTAACTGGTCCTTCGAACCGGATCCGAATCGGGACTTGAAGGAAAACCCAAGTACTCTAAAAATCAAGAGAAACCATACAAGAAAAACCTTATTAGTGATAAATGGAATATATATATATATATATATATATATATATATATATATATATATATATATATATATATATATATATATATACATTGTATATATATAAACAAATGAATGAAACTGTGGCCACATGGAGTCAATGCACGAAAAAAAAAAGAAAAAAGAACCAACATGAGGCCCCAGACGTACATGATGTAAGAAGATATTTCCCCCTCCACAAGATACATATATAGCCGCCCTTAAGACGCCCAATTCACAGAACTTAAGAAATTCCCTCAATCACCGCCCTCAAGAACCCTACTTTGCAACCCTCAAGAATCTGCTGTATTCGCCGCCCTGACAAATCCAACAAGCCACTAGAAAGAAATGGCCGCCCACCAATTCATGTGGCAAAACCGGCTGAGTGAGACACAAAATAATTTTGGAAAGCCAGAATCATTTCCTTTCCTATAAATCCTCCTATTTCACATCCTTTTATCACTTGACCTTTCTACCGTTATTTGCGATATGTAAGTAACTTTTGTATAAAACATAAAAATAATAAACTTTGCTCTATTCATAATATAAATCAAACCATTTATATCTAATGCTATTTTATTTGTGATTTTCCAGTAACCTTTAAAAAAGGCAACAATAAAATCCAAACTTTTGACCTATTTAATAAATATATCAACCCATTTTGTCTTACAATCCGTTATTTGCGATGTCACAGTAACATTTATACGAGTAAAATAAAACTCTAACCATTGTTCTATTCACTAAATATATCAACCCATTTGGTCTTACTCTGTTACTTGGGATGTCCCAATAACATTTATATCAGTGCAATCAAAACCCTAACCTTTGCTTTATTCACTTAATGAATCAAGCCATTTTGTCTCACGCTCCGTTATTTGCGCTGTTCAAGTAAATTTTATATAAAACATTGAAATATAAAATTTTGCTCTATTTACTAGGTAAATCGAACCATTCATTTCTCACGCTATACGTAAATTATTTTGTGATATCTCTAACATTTAAAATAAAATCAAGACATTTGCTCTATTCACTAAATAAATTAAACCATGCATATCTTACACTAGGATATTTGTGATGACCCAGTAGCATCTACATAGAAAATAAAATGAAAAACCTTTGCTCTTCTCACTTTTGATAAAACAAACCTTGTTATACCACATTGCGCTGCTTTATAACACCGGTGTCATAGAATTCCTTAAGTGCCAGAATAGGTCATAAAATAACCTTTGAATCTCTCTTCCACTCTACTCTGCGGCTCTATCTACCTACTGTACGTTCTACGTTGAGAATAATATTTTCAGATTTTCTTGTTTTCATCATTTTCAGTCCAGGTGATAAAAAAAATGTATTCCTTACATACGACTGGGTATAACGTAGTTCTTAACATAGCAAACGCACATCAAAGAAAATGTAATAAGTGAGGTGTAATTTTAAAGGTGGCTGCCACGCTGCAAAAGAATAACAACTTACCTTTGAGTCATTTGCTGAATTTTAGGATCTTCTCGGGATATAAAAGTTCCTCTCTCGGATCTAGAGTACCCTCAACCCAAACCTGCTTTGCTAAAAACCGAAAGTGCCATACCACACGTATCATGTGCTCTAATCTAACTCAAACCTAAAATTAACTCATGCACGTGATCCCTGAAGACTTCGGCCATTTGTTCAGTGATTTCCTGCTCAAACCTTAAAATTCAACCGAAATTTAATAACTATAGTGATTTTACAGTTATTTCTTCCATGATTGACTGCTGTAAACCTAATCCTAATCACACACGTGATTCATGCAACCTGCAATCAGTTGCTGAGTGATTTGCTGCTCATCCCTTAAAACATTTTCCTAAACACCATCACATTCGGGAATCTTGAATCCTAAATCTCATATTATGTTCTTTACTGCTCAAACCGATTAACCCTACAACCAAATTCGTGATTTCATGTCCCAAATCATGTATTCTGTGATTCGTGGCCAAGTGATTTGCTGCTCAACACTTAAACCCTTAATCTCTATGCCATCACATTCGCGATTCTCGCAGCCCCAATGGCATATCTGTGATTTGCTGCTCTAACTTGACCCAAACTTTTTACCTAATCGCACACATGACTCTTGCATTCCTAATCACATATTCTGGGGTTTGCTGCTCAACCCTTAAAACCTCAGCCGAAATTATTATCATTATTATTATTATTATTATTATTATTATTATTATTATTATTATTATTATTATTATTATTACTTGCTAAGCTATAACCCTAATTGGAAAAGCAGGATGCTATAAGTCCAGGTGCCCCAACAGGGAAAATAGCCCAGTGAGGAAAGAAAACAAGGAAAACAAATTCTAAGAACAGTAACAACATTAGAATAAATCCTTTCTATATAAAAATACTAAAACTTTAACGAAACAAAAGGAAAAGAAATTAGATAGAGTAATATGTCTGAGTGTACTCTTAAGCAAAGGAACTCTAACCCAAGACAGTGGAAAATCATAGTACAGAGGCTAGGGCACTACCCAAGACTGGAGTACAATAGTTTGATTTTTGGAGTGTCCTCCTAGAAGAGTTGCTTACCATAGCTGACATACCAAGAGGAAAGTACCCTCTGAACAATTACAGTGCAGTAGTTAACCCCTTGGGTGAAGAATAATTGTTTGGTAATTTCAGTGTTGTCAGGTGTATGAACACAAAGGAGAGTCTGTAAAGAATAGGCCAGACTATTCGGTATATGTGAATCGTAACCAGGGAGAAAAATCCAATGCAGTACTCTCTGGCCAGTCAAAGAACGCCATAAGTCTCTAGTGGTAGTATTTCAGCAGGTGACTGGTGTCCTGGCCAGCCTTCTACCTAGAAATACTATCACATTCTTGATTCATACAACCTCTAATTGCATATTCTATAATTTGCTGCTCTAACCTAACCCAAACAATAAACCTAATCACACATGTGATTCATGCAGCCACTAATAGCATATTCTGGGATTTGTAGCTCAAACCTTGAATTTCAACTTAAGTTAATCACTTCACTGAATTTTGTAGTCCCTAATCACGTAGTCCGTGATTCGGTGCCCAGTAACGCTGCTCAAACCGAATACCCTTAAATCATATTTATGATTTTGTGCCCCAATTGCATGTCCCATGATTTGCGACCCAATGATTTGCTGCTCAAACTGATGAACAGGACAATCACATTTATGCTTTCATACCTTCAGTCATGCATTTTGTGATTCACGGCCCAGTGATTTGCTGCTCTACCTTTAAGACCTTAGTTTAAATACCATAACATTCGTGATTCTCACAGCCCCTAATCAAATACTCTATGATTTACTGCCAAAACTCAGATCTACATCTGTGCAAACAAGTAACAACGGAAAATGAACACATCCAGTCCAGTATATCCGCCAGGGACCCCACTACCGTTAAAAACAGCCTTCAGCCCATCATTGATCCGGAAGATTCGACAATTGGTAAAAGACGTGAAAGTTGAGCTCCTCATCTTCGAGGATTACCCAGAACTCTTCTTCGACAAGGAGGAAACCTACCGGCTCAATGTGTACCTCTCGGCCCTTCAGTATGAAAGGACATTGTTTTACTGGAACCTTGAGCAGGAAGGCAACACAGCCCTACATCAGTCTGTCAAAGACAGTTACGTATGGCTCCCCTCTCTTGTGTTAGGCCACAGACGTACACGCTCACCAACTCTACCCAGTCAAAGGCTTCTCCGAAAACTTGTACACTAACCCAGATAGTACCAGCTGTACTTTACGATTCAGTGGCAGGAGTACTACGGATCACAGAATATTGAGAACCTGGTGCCAAGCCGCTGACTAGATCTCCACTCTCTAACCGGCTACCATGCCACATTGACTGCGCGATGGCTCCGCTGCCTGAACGACTACCTGGTCCTGTGAACTCCTCTCATTCAGCTCCCCCTGGTGACCAGCCAACTTTCGTGCCACCTCAGTCACTGACTAGCTCCCTCCCCTCTAAAAAGACGCCACGCCACATTGACCACCCGGCAGCCACACACCCTTCGAAGCAACCAGATCGTCTGAACTCTGCCCAGTTAGTTTTAGATTAACCACAGAAATGCCAATGGTGAAGCTCATTCATTCGTTAGGGCAAATTTAGGCTGAGTGACATTAACTCACTCTTATTAGATTACTCACAGATGCACAGTCAAGTCCATAGTAAATCAAGTTTTCCAGTTATATTGAACAAATTGTTGACTTATTCTTATCAAACACAGTCAATTTCCCAAAGGGTTGACAAAATAAATTTTGTAGTGATGTTGAACCAATGGTTGACTTATTCCTATCAAACGCAGTCAAGTTCATAAATAGTTATGATGAATCAAATTTTGCAGTGATATTGAATGAATGGTTGACTTATTTTTATTAAACACAGTCAAGTTCACAAGGATTTATGATAAATAAAGATTTGCTGTGATGTTAAACGAATTGTTGACTTATTCTTATTAAACACAATCAAGTTCACATAGAGTCGTGGTGAATTTGGTCTTTGCTTCGCAGGTGGTAAACTGTTTTGTGCCTTCATAGTCCCAGGTAATGTCCGTCTACGAGTAGGAAGGGGGCGTGCATTCTCCTATAGTAGAACCATTTTATGAGCGAACTTCAAGCTCATTTGCGGTGTTGTCGATTCTCCTTATTCCCAATGCCTTCGCTTCACTAAAAGAAGGGAAGGAAAATGACAAACTAGGAGATATGGCATACACGTTGCCACATCTTCCTTTGGTCAGTTAACTCAGACCTTTGGTCAAATCCTATTAAATGCTTGAAGATTAGCTACCGCATCCATTGTGTCGCACAATAGCCTTCCGTAAACACCATGGAGAGTTCCCCCCGCCACGTCGTGTTTTTTGCCCGGAAGAAAGAAAAATAGCATATGATGTCTCAGTTTATTTTTAAATGGGAAAAAGATTATGAAACTGTTAAATTTGGAATTGACCAAGCAATCAAACGTGTCACAAATGCAACCAACATATCAAAAACGACTTTGTTTCAGATTTTCAAGGAAAATTGGGTCAAGGCTACTAAGCATACTGATAACGTTATAAAGGAAGACATGAAAAATGACGTCTGTATTAACTAATTCATTGAATCTTTTATGATAAAACTAACTTCATCTGTCGAAGAGTCACCATAACCCCGTTTACTAAGTGAACCTTTGTTGTAAAAAGTTTTTGTCCATTAATTAAATAAATTTTAAAACAATACAATCACCAATGCAAATATGCTATATCAAACTTAGTTAATTAAATTCTTTGTAAAGAATCCTGTCTTTTAATGATCAATCCGAACTGAGAAGTTATCGTATTTGATATCAAAATTAAGATTATTTCTGTTAGTGTGATAATCTTTTTATAACAATTTTGCTCTTTGTTATATCTAAGAGTTTCAACTTGTCACAGCGTGGTTGAAAACAAAAAGATGGAATGAAGCAATTTAGAGAGAGTATCAAATTAAAGGATTATATTATTAGAAAGTTCAAATCCAGAAGAATGACTTATTAGCTGACCCTTTTTTCCTTTTCTTGTCTCGTCCATAGATTAAAGTGGTCAAGCCAGGTGTGCTTTAAAAATGACCAAAGAGAACTGGCACCGTCGCAAATGGGCTCCGAGTTCGCTCCTAAAATGGTTTGACTATAGGTGGTGTTGTCTGTTCCAATTTCGACAGGATGAAGCTGTGAGGTCCGCACACGGATGCGTCCATTGGCCACGGCGACCTTTTCTGGGATGAGTGGATATAATTGGGTAGAAATGCCAAGAGAAGGTGGTGCTAATATTTCAAAGCTATTGGTTAGGAAATTTAGCTTGAGGAAATGTAACCTTCAAAGGAATAGTAATCCGATTGAAATGGAGAAAGAACTGAAGCAGATGGTTT
>NC_090754.1:12259320-12261820 GCF_036898095.1 Palaemon carinicauda
ATGCACCAGTTAGGTAATAACTGAGAAGCAAAGTGATTGCAAATATCTTTATTTAGAACCCATTACAAGGTAGAACGGTAAATAATTCAAACATAAAAATGCAAAAAACATACAGGCTTAAACAGATTATAAGTGCGAGGGGAGAGTGATAATGATGATATAAAAAAAGAAAAATACAGTTACAGTGTACTAGTGTGTGTGTGTGTGTGAAACACAGGCGAAACATGACTCCCCCCTAAAAAAATGTGAAAATAGGGCACCCTGCACTGGAAAGGCGTGCTGTATGTGGGTTATCTTGCAGGAAATACGCAGGTTTAAGGTTTTCTTTACCACAAACGTTTAGTAAGAGCGCCTTCGTTATTCGACAGATCACGAGGAAAGGGACCGTGTGGGGGGCGTTAGAGGTGGCTATATGGTGCCTTATGCAAATCTGTCAGTATGTGTTGCTTCACTGGGGACTGGTAAGTCTGAAGGCATGAAGTAAATTTTCCCATAACATGACGTAGGCACTGGAGATTATCGGAGGAAGAAAATTAGCAGGGATGACCAACAGGTCGCCATAGATTATTTCAGCCGCCAAGACTTCCAGGGTGTCCTAAGGTGTTGTCCTTAGTCCCAGGAGGACCCAGGGAACATATGTAAACCAGTTTGGAATCCCTGCAGCGGCACATCAAAGCGGCTTTGAGGATACAGTTAAAACATTCAACCATTCCGTAGGGTTATATGGGGTTGTCTGATGTAAGGTGATTTCCAGGAGATTCGCTTAATGTCTATAATTGAAAAGTGAGAGCGGTACCCCTGTTAGGAGTAATATTCTCATGGAAAGCAACTCTTACTATCCCTCATGAGAGTAAGGTAGATGTAAACGAGGCAGACATTGCAGGTTCCATGGGAATTGCTTCAGGCCAACGAGAGGAACAGTTGATGACTGTAAACAGGTAACGATATCCCTGTGATGTGGGTAAGGGACCTAAAACATCAATGTGAATGTAGGCAAAGCGCCACTGAGGGTGAGGTACGATGCCCTCTTCTGAATATATGACTATGTGCTTTTGAAGTTTTGCATATACAGGCACAGACCCAATCCTTAGCATCCTTAGTAATGCAATGCCAAATTAACTTTGTCTTCAGTAGCTGTGCTATCTAGGTCTACCGGAGGAGGGTGGTGTTGGAGTCGTCGAGAGGGACGTCCTCCCAGCAGAAGGATATGCAAGATGTTCTAAATGCTTGGTAATATCGATCTTTTTGTTGGGCTTCAGTCAAGACGTTGTAATCCAATCCCAGGTGAATGGCGGCCATTGAATTTCTTGACAGGGCATCGGCAATGGGATTCCTTTTCCCAGGGACGTGTTCAAGGGTACAGTTATATTCAGCCACAGCAGAGAGATATCGGCGTTGACGGTGAACCTGGCGTCAGACTGTCGAGTGAAGGTGTGTACCATAGGCATGTGGTCCATCCGAATGATGAAGGGTGTACTTTCCAAGAAGTGGTGAGAGTGACGGACAGCCAACAATTCGTGGTCGAAGGTAGAGTAGCCATATTCCATATTGGATACTGAAGTACGGGGTAAGCCACTAACCACGTGCTCGAGTACTTCCCCAATAGCGATGTCACTGGAATCGGTGGAGAGAAAAATGATAACGGCAGCGGTTGACAGGGCATTCTTTGCATTGGAGATGGTCGTTTCTTGAAGGAGATTCCATTTCAGGGGTTTTTGGCTTGCCCGTGACGGAGGCGTAGAGGTGGCTAGGACTGGCATTGATGTGTGGTTGGAAACGGTGATAATAGCTGATCATGCCCAAGAATTCTTGCAGTGCTTTGACGGTCGAGGGTGTGGAAAATTTCTGAACATCAGCTACCTTCTCAGGGAGGGGTAGACTCCAGGTTTGAAGCGGATCAATCGGCGTCCTAAGAACGGTGTTCTGTTGGCGCCAAAGGTACATTTGTCGTTTCGGACTACAATACCATTCTATTTTAGGTGGTAGAGCACTATGCATAGGTGACGGACGTGTTCCTCTCTTGAGGAAGAGAACACAAATATGTCTCCTTGTAGCATACACGGAAAAGGAGTTCCCCTAAGATGCAGTACATGAGATGTTGAAAAGTAGCTTATGAAGGCCAAAGCATGAGTAATTAAAGGTGTATGTATAGAAGGGGGTGGTGATGGTGGTATTGGAGATGCCCTCTAGGTTCATGGGCTACTGATAATACCCTTTCAGGAGGTCGAGCGCGGAAAAAACCTTCCCTTTGTCCAGTAGGAGGTCATGTCGGCAATGTTTGGGATGGGGTAGTATTCCAGTTTTGTCTGCATGTTCAGGTGCCTGTAATCCTCACATGGACACTGAGAGCCATCCTTCTTTAGGAAGATGTGTAAAAGTGATGACCTTGGGCATGAGGCCTTTTTTGCAAAGGCCCATTTCTTCCCTTTCAGCGCTCTTTTTTTTTAGTGGCGGCTAAACAACCTGGTGCAAGACGTTTGAGTCTGGCAAATACTGGAGG
>NC_090754.1:12266820-12269320 GCF_036898095.1 Palaemon carinicauda
CCTGAATGTTTCTAAAGTTGAATCTCAAAAGTATTAATATCAAAGTAGCATGACAATTTTCTTAAAGAAGAAGGTTCACTTGCAGTAAAAATGGAAAATATAGAAGACAGTCTTTGATAACAACTGTATTGAAAAATTTATAATACGAACCTTTCAAAATATTTGAAGCAAACTTAATCTGCTTTGTATGTATAAAAATATATCACAAAACCTCGCAGGCTAATGGAAGGTTAATTGATGGGACGTAAGTGATCAATTAATTACATGCACTTAAGTTATATCATTCATAGTTGGTCGATGGGACACCGAAACAAATAAAAAAAGGATCTTACTTTAACATCTTCCTTTTTCTTTCAGAACATTTTTGTCCGTAACAAAATAAATTATAGTTTCTGGTAACCAACCTTATTTAGTTATGTGCTAAATGGAGTTTTAAGAAAAGGGTAAATTTTTCTTTGGACCGAAGGCTTTTGTACATAGCTGGTGATAATGTGCCCGGACAAATGATATAGGACATCAAATACGGATCATTAGCCGAATAAAATAGATTGATTTACAAAATACAATATCTCGAAAAAAAAAAACATGTTTCAGACATTTTAATTTCCCCTTTGTAATTGTGTTATTTAAAACTAGCATTTCTTAAGAAAATATATTTTACCATACTTGAGTTAGAATATTTTAGTTACTGTTCATTTCCGTTTGGAGTGATTTTGTAAAAACAGATTTCTGCAGTTTGCAAGTTTTCTTCCGAATAGCACAGGTTTCACGAGGAAAGTAAATACATTAAATCACATTGTGGCTGTAATAGTTATCCATCTGACTTTTTTGAAAAACTTTCAGATCAGTTTTCAGATAACTTTTTTTTTCTTTTTTTTTTTGGAGGTAGGAGTAGTCTATGTTCCAAAAATCTAATTGAATGTGTCTATACCATTTACTTTTTATTTATTTATTTATTTTTTTTAATAAATTTACATACCATATATAGAAAGTATCTATATACAAATATATGAAAGATTTCCTATAGATATTTTACTTTACTTTTAATGACACAGTAAGCTTGTTAAATATTTTCAACCTATTGCTGGGTAAAATGTCTCTTTACATCGTATGATTTTGATAAGATCCACTTAGTGTATTTTATTCTACATCTTATTGGGATTATCATTTCTGAAGGAGAGGCATTTTGCAATTCCTTGCACAATTTATATATTCAATGAGAATAACATTTACTGTGTTCACCTCTTTCTTTGTTCTACAAGTGAAATCTGTCACAAATATCTTTATTGGTTGTTCTACTTTTACTTTACATATTTCTAAATTTAGGTTTTTAAGCAACTCTCATAAGGGTTTAACATACATACAAAAATTAACATTTATTTTTTTTCTAATTCCATACACGTGTCACAGAAATTATCGTCTCTTACGTTCAGAACTCTGAAGCATTTCTTTTGCGCCTAATGATTCATCCACAATAGATTATTTCGTATATCCGTCCAGTTAAAAAGCGGATGTGGTGGCCGACGTGGTAACATCCCTGACTGGGGTTTGGGAGAGCCAATAGGTCTATCTACTGAGTCACCAGCAGCCATTGCCTAGCCCTCCTAGATCCTTGCTAGAGTGGAGAGGGGGCTTGGGCGCTGATCAAAGGTATATATGGTCAGTGTCTAGGGCATTGTCTTTCCCGATATGGCAATGTCACTGTCCATTGCCTCTGGTATTCATGAGCGGGCTTTAAACCTTTTAATAGCCGTGTGTTCTGGCATTTAGGACCTGTACATGTTTTTGCTTCAAACCTGTGGAAAGAGGGGAATTTTATCAATTTCCTTATGGTATCAACAATATAATTGTAGAAAGGAGTAGCTGAGTAAGATACATAATGACAATTTTCTAAAGGAAACATGACTTATTTTAAAACATATAAAATACAGGGCTAACTGCCTTCTATATCTTTCTCATTGAATATAATTCTGCCTTATAATAAACATTTATTCTTATATATATATATATATATATATATATATATATATATATATATATATATATATATATATATATATATATATATACATACAGTACATACACACGTAAACGCACAGACACACCACACGTACACACACACACACACACACACACACATATATATATATATATATATATATATATATATATATATATATATATATATATATATATATATATATATATATATACATATATATATATATTTATATGTATATATATATATATATATATATATATATATATATATATATATATATATATATATATATATATTTATATGTACATGTATATATATATATATATATATATATTTATATATATATATATATATATATATATATATATATATATATATAAATATAAAAATATATACATATATATATATATATATATATTATTACAAGCCAAGCTATAACCCTAGTGGGAAAAGCAAGATGCTATAAGCCCAAGGGCTCCAATAGGGAAAAATAGCCCA
>NC_090754.1:12274320-12276820 GCF_036898095.1 Palaemon carinicauda
GCTCAACACTTAAACCCTTAATCTCTATGCCATCACATTCGCGAATCTCGCAGCACCAGTGGCATATCTGTGATTTGCTGCTCCAACTTGACCCAAACCCTTTACCTAATCACACACATGATTCTTGCAGTCCGCAATCACATATTCTAGGGTTTGCTGCTCAATCCTTATAACCTTAGGCCAAATTATTATTATTATTGTTATTATCATTATTATTATTATCATTATTATTATTACTACTACTACTACTACTACTACTACTACTACTACTACTGCTACTACTACTTGCTAAGCTATAACCCTAATTGGAAAAGCAGGATGCTATAAGCCCAGGTGCCACAACATGGAAAATAGCCCAGTGAGGAAAGGAAACAAGGAAAAAAATTCTAAGAAGAGTAACAACATTAGAATAAATAATTTCTATATAAAACTACAAAAACTTTAACGAAACAAAAGGGAAAGAAATTGGATTGAGTAATGTGTCTGAATGTACTCTCAAGCAAAGGAACTCTAACCCAAGACAGTGGAACACCAAGGTACAGAGGCTTTACCACTACCCAAGACTGGAGAACAATAGTTTAATTTTGGAGTGTCCTCCTAGAAGAGTTGCTTACCATAGCTGAAGAGCCTCTTCTACCTTTACCAAGAGGAAAGTACCCTCTGAACAATTACAGTGCAGTAGTTAACCCCTTTTGGTGAAGAATAAGGGTTTGGTAATTTCAGTGTTGTCAGGTGTATGAACACAAAGGAGAGTCTGTAAAGAATAGGCCAGACTATTCGGTATATGTGAATCATAACCAGGGAGAAAAATCCAATGCAGTACTCTCTGGCCAGTCAAAGGACGCCATAACTCTCCAGTGGTAGTATTTCAACGGGTGGCTGGTGTCCTGGCCAGCCTTCTACCTAGAAATACTGTCACATTCTTGATTCATACAACCTCTAATCGCATATTCTATAATTTGCTGCTCTAACCTAACCCAAACAATAAACCTAATCACACATGTGATTCATGCAGACACTAATAGCATATTCTGTGATTTGTAGCTCAAACCTTGAATTTCAACTCAAGTTAATCACTTCACTGAATCTTCCAGTCCCTAATGACGTATTCCGTTATTCGGTGCCCAGTAACACTGCTCAAACCGAATACCCTAAAATCATATTTATGATTTTGTGCCCCCAATTGCATGTCCCGTGATTTGCGGCCCAATGATTTGCTGCTCAAACTGATGAACCGGACCATCACATTTGTGCTTTCATGCCTTAAGTCATGGATTTTTTGATTCACCGCCCAGTGATTTGCTGCTCAAACTGATGAACCGGACAATCACATTTGTGCTTTCATGCCTTAAGTCATGCATTTTGTGATTCACGGCCCAGTGATTTGCTGCTCAACCTTTAAGACCTTAGTTTGAATACCATAACATTCGTGATTCTCACAGCCCCCAATCAAATACTCTATGATTTACTGCCAAAACTCAGATCTACATCTGTGCAAACAAGTAACAACGGAAAATTAACACATCTAGTCCAGTATATCCGCCAGGGACCCCACTACCGTTAAAAACAGTCTTCGAGGATTACCCAGAACTCTTCTTCGACAAGGAGGAAACCTACCGGCTCAATGTGTACCTCTCGGCCCTTCAGTATGAAAGGACATTGTTTTACTGGAACCTTGAACAGTAAGGCAACACAGCCCTACATCAGTCTGTCAAAAACAGTTACGTATGGCTCCCCTCTCTTGTGTTAGGCCACAGACGTACACGCTCACCAACTCTACCCAGTCAAATGCTTCTCCGAAAACTTGTACACTAACCCAGATAGTACCAGCTGTACTTTACGATTCAGTGGCAGGAGTACTACGGATCACAGAATATTGAGAACCTGGTGCCAAGGCCGCTGACTAGATCTCCACTCTCTAACCGGCTACCATACCACATCGACTGTGCGATGGCTCCGCTGCCTGAACGACTACCTGGTCCTGTGAACTCATCTCATTCAGCTCCACCTGGTGACCAGCCAACTTTCGTGCCGCCTCAGCCACTGACTAGCTCCCTCCCCTCTAAAAAGACGCCACGCCACATTGACCACCCGGCAGCCACACCCCCTTGGAAGCAACCAGATCGTCTGAACTCTGCCCAGTTAGTTTTAGATTAACCACAGAAATGCCAATGGTGAAGCTCATTCATTCGTTAGGGCAAATTTAGGCTGAGTAACATTAACTCACTCTTATTAGATTACTCACAGATGCACAGTCAAGTCCATAGTTAATCAAGTTTTTCAGTTATATTGAACAAATTGTAGACTTATTCTTATCAAACACAGTCAATTTCCCAAAGGGTTGTGACAAAATAAATTTTGTAGTGATGTTGAACCAATGATTGACTTATTCCTATCAAACGCAGTCAAGTTCATAAATAGTTATGATGAATCAAAATTTGCAGTGATATTGAATGAATTGTTGACTTATTTTTATTAAACACAGTCAAGTTCACAAGGA
>NC_090754.1:12294320-12304320 GCF_036898095.1 Palaemon carinicauda
TGGAAAATGTATCATTAATCGAATGTCAAATCCCAAACCTACCAATTATCTACGATGGTGAAGATGGGTTCATTTTAATAACAAGTAGAAAAATAACGGAATTTGGCTGTTACATGTACAGAAGAATTGTCATTGACTTTAATCTTTCTTCGTGGCTGAGTCATATGGTCAATAGCATGCAAGTATCCTGGACCAGGTTTCGAAATCCGGCCAGTCTTTGAGGGATTTCATACGAACCTTTCAAAATATTTGAAGCTAACTTAATCACAACTATATCAGGATAATGTAAGGTTAATTGGTGGGACGTAAGTGATCAATTAATTATATGCATATTAGTTATGTCATTCATAGTTAGACGATGGGACATCGAAATGAATAAAAAATGATCTTACTTTAACATCTTCCTTTTTCTTTCAGAACATTTTTTTTTCCGTAACAAAATAAATTATAGTTTCTGGTAACCAACCTTATTTAGTTATTTGCTAAATGGAGTTTTAAGAACTGGAAAATTTCTCTTTGGATTAGAGGCTTTTCTACATAGCTGGTGATAATGTGCCCGGACAAATGATATATGACATCAAATACGGATCATTAGCCGAATAAAATAGATAAATTTACAAATTACAATACCTCGAAAGAAAAAACCAACATGTTTTAGACATATTAATTTCATCTTTGTAATTGTGTCACTTGTAACTAGCATTTCTTAAAAAAATACTTTTTACCATATTTGCGATAAAATATTTTAGTTACTGTTTGTTTTCGTTTGGAGTGATTTTGTAAAAACACATTTCTGCAGTTTGCAATTTTTCTTCCGAATAGCACAGGTTTCACGAGGAAAGTAAATATATTAAATCATATAGTGTGTGTAATAGGTATCCATCTAACTTTTTTGAAAAACTTTCAGATCAGTTTTCAGATAATTTTTTTTTCTTTTTTTTCCTTGAGGTAGCAGTAGTCTATGTTCCAAAAAAAAAAAAAAAAAAAAAAACTAATTGTATATGTTTATACCATTTACTTTTTATCTATTTTTTTTTTCAAATAAATTAACATACCATATACAGCAAGTATCTATATACACAAATATAAAAGATTTCTTATAGATATTTTACTTTACTTTTAATGACACAGTAAGCTTGTTATATATTTTCAACCTATTGCTGGGTAAAATGTCTTTCTACATCGTATGATTTTTATATGATCCACTTAGGGTATTTTATTATACATGTTATTAGGATTATTATTTCTGAAGGAGAGGCATTTGGCAATTCCTTACACGATTTATACATTCAATGAGAAAAACATTTACTTTGTTCACCTGTTAATTGGTTGTTCTACTTTTACTTAACATATTTCTAAATTTAGGTTTTGAAGCAACTCTCATATGGGTTTAACATACATACAAAAATAAACATTTAATTTATTTTCTAATTCCTTAAACGGGTCACAGAAATTATCGTCTCTTACGTTCAGAACTCTGAAGCATTTCTTTTGCGCCTAATGATTCATCCACAATAGATTATTTCGTATATCCGTCCTGTTAAAAAGCGGATGTGGTGGCCGACGTGGTAACATCCCTGACTGGGGTTTGGGAGAGCCAATAGGTCTATCTACTGAGTCACCAGCAGCCATTGCCTAGCCCTCCTAGATCCTTGCTAGAGTGGAGAGGGGGCTTGGGCGCTGATCAAAGGTATATATGGTCAGTGTCTAGGGCATTGTCTTTCCCGATATGGCAATGTCACTGTCCATTGCCTCTGGTAATCATGAGCGGGCTTTAAACCTTTTAATAGCCGTGTGTTCTGGCATTTAGGACCTGTACATGTTTTTGCTTCAAACCTGTGGAAAGAGGGGAATTTTATCAATTTCCTTATGGTATCAACAATATAGTTGTAGAAAGGAGTAGCTGAGTAAGATACATAATGACAATTTTCTAAAGGAAACATGACTTATTTTAAAACATATAAAATACAGGGCTAACTGCCTTCTATATCTTTCTCATTGAATATTATGCTGCCTTATAATACACATTGACTTAACCTATGCCTCCTTTTGCATTTAGCAGGGATTCTCTCTCAATTGGCTGATGCGCTCCACGCCATTACCGAAAGATTGTTTGTTCCTTGATGTTTGCTTTATTCGTTACCAATGGAAACACTTGGCACGTGTAGTACTTTTCATTTAGGATTGAAAAATTATTAATGACAGACTTTTGATCATCATCATTATCATCATAATCTCCTCCTACGCTTATTAACACAAAGGGACCGAAGAGGATTCATTGACTAAATTCACCAAAGGATAGCCTTCCCTTGTGATGTGCAGTGCCTATCTAAGGCAAGTGACCCCTGCCGGTCAATACTAATTCTAGTTATATCATCTGCCAGGCATCAGGAGTAAAAGCCGAAAAGACATCTTGTCCATCACCTTAAACCCAATCCGTCCCCCTACTGCCAGTGACTTCATCGAGATTTAGGGAATAAGGGGGCACTTCCTCAACACGCAAAGTTCACGTTATTCCACCAAGCTGTTCATCCGCTTATATTTCCGTTGGCAAACAGGGTTTGCTAAGATATACCGCCTTTTCCGGTTTGGATGCATGTCTACTTTTACCTGAACTTCCCAGTTTTCCTTGACAATTTCTTTAAAATCATTGAATAACAAAATCCCCAATACAGTGCATTTGTCCTTATGCTGCAACCATTCAACTGGCCATTAATTTCCATGTTTCCAGTTCCCCAGTCCAATAACAAGTTTTATTACGATTTAACTGTCCGGTAGCTTGCTCATATTCAGAGTCAATACTGTATTGACTCTGTTCAAATTGTTCTACTGTATGACACACTTCCTGTATGCTCTCAGTTGTTCTATGAAACCCCGAACCGTCATCTGCAAACTCTATGACAGAAAACTGGAATGCATTCAGGGGTTCTATGCGTCGAGTGCTTACAATTTGTTTCATCGTTCTACACAGTGATTCTTGGAATAAAACATTTGCTATCATTACCATAGAGCAGCCCTTCAGTATCGATCGCTTATCGGGAAAATTGTCACTAATGATTTCATTTATAAAAATTGCGTTTTGACACCCGTCATTTAGCATTCTTATTTTTATAATGAAATCATCTCTAAGACCCATTCGTGATAGTCTTAAACGGGAAATTTGGATTTACTCTGTCAAAGGCCTTGCTGGATCCAGTCCAGATTGACCATAGCTCCGTTTAAATGATTTTCATTAACATAATACAAGAAATCACGGATTAGTTTTTAGTTTATTATATATCTTCCTTTC
Organism: Palaemon carinicauda; assembly: GCF_036898095.1. NCBI lineage: Eukaryota > Metazoa > Arthropoda > Malacostraca > Decapoda > Palaemonidae > Palaemon > Palaemon carinicauda. The sequence goes on from NC_090754.1 coordinate 12,297,610, forward strand.
ACCGAGCAAAATTGTTATCGAGATGCAACTTTGTGTAACCTGTGTCATTTGTTTCTGTTGACAGTAGAGAAATATTCGAAATTTTGTTAAGCAAAAAAACAAGTCCCTCCTTTGAAAATAGTTGGCATTTTCAGTAGTTATTATCTTAAGTTGTATCTGTGTGCTGAGCTCATTTAAACCACAAATATTTATTGATGGCACCGCTTGAGCCACCAGAAGAAAGAAAAATATATCTAGTTAGTTTAGGATAGGAGTCTCGACCCAACCGTCGAGGTGAACGGACAGTAGTTCCAGAGCTCCGTTATTTCAGCTTGTTTTGGAACTTTGGATGTTTTGCTGTGGCCTCTTGTCTACTATGAAGCTGATGATTATGTAGGAAGTGTGGTCATCGGCGAAATTACGTAAAAACTGTAGACTTAATCTTCCAAAGTGAAAATTTAACATCAACGCCCTCCTGGGTTTTGGGAAGATTAGTCGTTGTACCCTGGGGCTGGGCCTCAGGGTTCCCTATCTAGACGTGTGGCTGTAAAGCCTTTCATTTAAAGGGAATTATTCCCTAAAAACTATAATAAGACTGTGTTTGAACCAATGGAAAAATGGCTTCTGCTTTAAGAAGAGTGAATTCTATTGGGTTAGTGTTCTTGAACACAAAGCCAACGCAAGAGGATGTAAGTGCGGCATTGTTTGTACATGTTGGTATTCGCCTTCAAGATCTTCAAGTAGTCCAGTTTCTACGAGAATAGATAATTGTCAAGTTAGCTGAAAAGGCGGTTTATGATCGTGTTGTCAAAGACTTTGAAGGGAAATATGTCACAGGTAATAGTGTTTCTTTGAAAGTAACAAACGAAAGCTCAATGTTTACCTTTGTTTCTATTAGAGACTGTCCAGAGGAGATGGAGGATGAGGTTTTAACGAATATTCTTCGACAGTATGGTAGAGTGGAGGGCCTAAGACGCAATGTTTATAACCAGGGTCCTTTTAAAGGTGCTTTAAGTGGTATACGTACCGCCAAAATGTATGTCAAAAAGAATATTCCATCGAAAATTACTGTGAATGGTTTTCAAATTCAGTTGCTATATAGTGGTCAAAAGAGAACGTGTTTCAAGTGTGGTTCAGAATCTCATGAAGCAAGAGAATGCGAGACAAGTAGATATGAAAGATCAAATGTATTCGATACTCAAGATTTTCCTGCCTTAATACCAGTAGAAAGTAAAGTGTTTAATCAGCCTAGCAGCAGTAATGAGGATGGTCATAATGCTTCCTTGAACACCGGAATTACAGATGAGCTACACGACTTAGTGGGTAAAGACAACAGGAATTTAACAATGAGTAGTATCAGTGAGGAATTACCAGACGGGGACGAACACGGAAATCCGCAGACTCAAGTGAAAGAAACACAGTTGAACGAAACTAGCGAACCAGGGATAAAGGTAATGACAGTAGTAGCAGAGGTACACAAGGCTATGACGGATGGTTCTCAACCGGAAGAGGTAAGGAGAGGAGTAGTTGATATAACGGCTAATAAAAGGTTACTAACGAATGTCTCGACCATGAAATGTAAACATTCTGAATTTCATGGTAAAGATAGTGCTGAAATTCAAAATAATAGTGTAGAAAGGGAAAGTATTTCTAATGTTATGGACGATGAGGATGGAATTGTTATGAATCCATTGTTAAATTATTCTCAGTTATCTAATATCCTTGATGATTTAGAGAATATGCAGTATGACACCGAACAAGCCATAACCCCCAACAGTGAGCCTGGGTTATGTAAACATAAACATAACGAGGACCATACCAATGACAGTGAGGAAAAATGTCCTAAACTTGCTAGAATAAGCAAATAAATTCAACTTTATTTTTTTTTCTAATGGCTCTAATAGTGGCATCAATAAATATTTGTGGTTTAAATGAGCTCAACAAACAAATACAACTTAAGATGTTAGCTTCTCAATATAAGATTGATGTATTGTTTATTCAAGAACATAATATTAGAGATAGGAATAAGATAAGATATCATGAGGAAAGTTTTGAAGTACTGCTGAATATGCCAACTATTTTTAAAGGAGGCACTTGTTTTTTATTTAATAAAATGTCTAATATTTTTGTAATGTCAACGGAAAAAGATGAAACGGGTAGTATATTATCTGCAAGAATCCAACATAATGGCAGTCATTTTTTCTTGTTGAATGTATATGCACCGTCAGGATCTTCTAAAAAGAAGGAAAGAGAGAGTTTGTTTTCTGATAACATCTTATATTACTTGAGGCAAAATACTTCAAATTTAATTCTAGGTGGCGATTTTAATTGTGTACTCTCAGGAAGAGATGTGAGTACGGGGAACGAAAGATGTGTATCCAAAGCGCTCAAGTCTCTGGTAAAACAACTGGCTCTGAAAGACGTATGGTTTTCGAAACACAATATACCCTCGTATACCTATTATCGAGCTGATTATGGTTCCAGAATTGACCGTATATATGTAAGTGACCTGTATAGTAACATAAAACAGTGTCAAAATATTCCATTATCTATGACAGATCATAACATGCTATTAACCCACTTTTTTTATAGACAAACAGTGTAGAATGGGGAGGGGATATTGGAAATTGAATACGTCGTTACTGAATAGAGATGATTTTGACGAGAACTTCAAGAAGTTTTGGGATTATTTGAAAAGGGAAAAAAGAAAATATCCCAATATTATGGAGTGGTGGGATATTTTTGTGAAACCTAAAGTAAGATATTTTTTTGTTAGATTGTCCAAACAAGCTAACCAAGAGAAATATGGTACATTAATTTTTTTACAAAGCCACTTAGAAGTCTTAGCTAACAAGGCTTCGATTGGTAATATCGATTTTGAACAAATGAAAATCCTTAAAGATCGAATAAAGTCTATAAAAGATGAAATAAGTGAAGGTGTAAAAATTAGGTTAAAAACAGAAGAAAGGTTAAATGGAGAGCGACTGTCTGCTCATCTATTAGGGAAAGAGAAATCAAGAGGAAGAAAAAATATTATTAAAGAATTGCGTTTTGGAGAATGGTGTAACACTGCATAACACTGACGCTATTGTTCACCATGTAAAGCAGTATTATAAAGCTCTATTCTCTAAGGTACATACAGACTCGAGGTTACAAGACCATTTTCTTATGTCTATTGACAGCACCATAAACGAGGAAGACAACGAAGTGTTATGTAGTGTTGTAACTTCCAAAGAGGTATTTAACGCTTTAAAATCTATGAACAAAGGTAAAACACCAGGGGAGGATGGGCTTCCGTTAGAGTTTTACTTAAAAACATGGATTATCAAACCTGAGTTTACGGAAGTGGTGAAGTATGCTTGAAACGTAAATTTTCAATTGGGGCAGAGTCAAAAGAAAGGTATCATAAAACTCGTTCACAAAGGAGGGGACATGCTATCTTTGAAGAACTGGAGGCCTATTGCATTGCTAAATACTGACTATAAATGTATTTCAAGAATACTGGCAAACAGAATGGCGAATGTTTTAAATAAGGTTGGATCAGAGGAACAATTTTGTTCGGTGAAAGGGAGATCAATAATAAACTGTAATACACTAATCCGTGATATCATATATTATGTTAATGAAAATAATTTAAACGGAGCTCTGGTCAATCTGGACTGGAGTAAGGCCTTCGACAGGGTAAATCTAGATTTTATGTTTAAGACTTTATCACGAATGGGTTTCAGAGCCGATTTTGTTATGAAAATAAGAATGCTATATGACGGGAGCCTAAGTGCAGTTCGTATGAATGGAATCATTAGTGACTATTTTCCTGTTGAACGATCGATACGCCAGGGCTGTCCTATGTCAATGATAGCATATGTTTTGTTCCAAGAATCACTGTATAGAACTATGAAGCAAAATGAAAGTGTTCAACCAATAGAACTCCCAAATGCATTCCAGTGTTCTGTCATAGGGTTTGCGGATGACAGTTCGGTGTTTGTTAGAACAGCTGAGAGCATACAGGAAGTGTTCCATACAATAGGAAAATTTGAGCAAGCTACAGGGGCAGAACTAAATCGTGAAAAAACTTGTGTTATGGGACTGGGTAATTGGAAACATCGAAATGAATGGCCAGTTGAATGGTTGCAACATAAGAACAAATGCACTGTATTAGAGATGTTGCTATGCAATGATTATGAAGAAATGGTTAAAGGAAACTGGGATGAACTCATTAGCAAAGTTCAGGTAAGAGTAAACATGCTCTCAAACAGATTTGTGTCTATGTATCAAAAAGCTGTCATTATTAATTCCTTAATCTTAAGTAAAGTGTGGTACATGTGCCACGTGTTTCCCTTAGTAAAGAGCAAAGCAAAACTCCTAGAACAAGCAATCTTTCGGTACCTGTGGTGTGGAACGTATCAGCCTATTAAGAGAGAATCCCTTTATCTTCCAAAAGCGAAATAGTATTACAAGGCAGCAGCTATTTTAACGAGCACATATTTGAAGATGATTCATTCAGAAAGTTATGGAAGGCAGCTAGCCCTTTATTTTACACGTATTAGAATAAGTTATATGTTTCCTTTGGAAAATTGTCATGATGTATCATACTCGGGTACTCCTTTCTACAATTATATTGTTGATACCCTAAGGAAATTGATAAAAACTCCCAACTTTCCACATGTTAAAAGTAAAAATATTTACAGGTCTATAATGCCAGAACATATGCCTATTGTATTGGGGAGATATCCACTCTTTAACTGGAAGGATATATGGAATAATCTATCGTGTAAATATGTTGATTCGTACCAGAGAAGTTTGATGTACAGATTTTTGTATGAATCATTAGCCACAAAAGAAAGGCTTAGAGTACTAAATATAAGAAATGATAATTTCTGTAAAAAATATATGGAAGTAGAAAATCATTTACATGTTGTATATTTTTGTATGTATGTTAAACCCATATGGGAGTGGTTTCAAACCTTAATTTTAGAAATATGTATATTAAAAGTAGAACAACCAATAAAATTTTTGATGATGGACTACACATGTAAAACCAAGAAACGGGTAAACACAATAAATGTTCTTCTCATTGAATATATAAATTGTGTATGGTATAGCAGGGATGACAATGTATCTCCTTCAGAAAGAATTTCCTTATTAAGATGTAGAATAAAATACACCAAGTGGGTCCTATCAAAATCATACGATATAGAGAAACATTTTACCCGCCAATATGTTGAAAATATTTAACAAGTCTACTGTGTCATTAGAGGTAAAAACTTTGTACTTTGTAGTTTAAAGCAATGAGAGTCAATGTTTTTTTTTTTGTATTATTTAAAATATTGTAAAATATATATTGTAAAAGTGTCATATCTGTGTATATAGATACTTGCTGTATATACTATGTAAATTTACTTAATAAAAAAAAAATCTTTTTGTGCTTATGCCTCTAGGAAAAAAAAAAAGTTAGTTTAGGATAAATTTTTTTCCCACTACGATTGATATGGTGGTCCTCGGTATGTTCATGTTTACCTGATGCAGACGTTTATGGCTAGCTCGTTGTCATTTTGCACATCCTGTAAATCATCAAGGTTATTACATAATTGAAAACAATTTAACAGCAGATTCATAACACTTCCACGTTTAACATTAGAAATCGTTTCCCTATCTACATTAGTATTTTGATTTGCAATGCAACCTTTGCCATATGAATCATAATTTTCTCATTTCATCTCCCGGCATTTGTAAGAACCTTCTCTTAGCAGTTATATCCAACTCTTCTCTTCTCACCTCCTCTGGTTGATATTTTTCCATCCTGACCTTTCCTTCTACAGTCATTGCCATACTACCTGGCTCGCTAGTTTCCTTCAACTGTGTTTCTTTCCCTTGCGTGTAAGGCTTTCGTCACGCCTGAAAATTCCTTACCATTACTGTTCATAGTTTTGTCTGAATGTTGTCTGTTAAATTGCTTCATCTTAGTCAATACTAAATTCCTATTATCTTTAACCCCCCCCCCCCACATCAAGTCATGTCGCTCATCTGGAATTTCGGTGTTCAAAGAAACTTTAGGGAAATCATAATTACTGCTACTAGACAGGGTTTCCCCTGGACATTAGACAAATTAAATGAAGGGTAGGCATGAGATGAAGTGCTTTTGGTAAACAAAATGAGATAATGAAAATTAAAATGCCAAATTCTGGATACGGGAGCAAACTAAACCCGAGGATATTCTAACAACATGTAAGAAAAAGAAATGAATTTGGGTAGGACTTATAATGAGAATGACAGATAATATAAGGACATTAAGAATAACAGAATAGGTTCCCAGTGATGATAAAAGAAGCAGGGGAAGGAAAGGAGACGATGAATTGACGAACTAAGAAAGTTTGTGGTTGTGGACTGGCGTAAAAAGACCACTAACAGACGCAAGAGAAAGGATATGTATGAGGCCTTTGTTGTGCAGTGGGCTATTAATGGACTTTGCTGCTACTGCTGTTTTATATATATATATATATATATATATATATATATATATATATATATATATATATATATATACATATATATATATATATATATATATATATATATATATATATATATATATATATATATATATGATAAACTTTTCACATTTGAACGTGTCTTTCATATTCAAATAAGCCATATCTTTTACTGTTGTTTCAAGTTTCCTACATCAGGGTTCGATTGCCGACCAGTCAGAAGGTATTGTCTCTGAGTGGTTCC
>NC_090754.1:12311820-12324320 GCF_036898095.1 Palaemon carinicauda
ATATTTTCCCAATCTAAATTCTTAAAAAATTCTCCTAGATATGCAATGAATAATTTAGATGAGATGGGGAATTTTCTCACTATCTTCATGTAGGTTTAGAATTGATGCAATTCTTGTATAGATATATTAGTCTTCTAATATGATATTCTTCTATTCCTTGTTTTTGAAGGGCTTCCATTACAGTTGATGTTTTGTCAGAATCAAAAGCTTTCTCATAGTCGATAAATGTCATACATAGTGGTTTTTCATACTTCGTTGACTATTCCATAAGCTGATTAATTAATTATGAACACCTACTTCTAAACCCTGTCTGCTCTCTTTGGTGGATTAGAGTCTAGTTGTCTGTCTTTTCGGCGTAATCTGATCCTTCTAAATAGATTAAATATTACGGAGAGTAAACTTACTGGGTGGTAATTTGTCAGGTCTTTTGTCTCTCTTTTTTTTGTGAATTAAAATAATGAAGTTTTTCTTGCAGACAAGTATATTTATATAAAGTGTATACAATATATATGTAAATATTTATAAAATTAGATATAATTATATATATATATATATATATATATATATATATATATGTATATATATATTATATTTATATATAGATATCCCTATCTATCTATATAGATAGGGATTTCGCCTGGGGCTCTGATCCCGAGGTCGTTAAGAGAATCCAGACATTAATGTATCAAAAATATATATGGCTTATTTGAATATGAAAAACACGTCTAAATGTGCAAAAATTTATCATATATATATATATATATATATATATATATATATATATATATATATATATATATATATATATATATATATATATAGCCAGACACTTGCTCTTTAGCGTATAGGGATTTTACACACACACACACACACACACACACATATATATATATATATATATATATATATATATATATATATATATATATATATATATGTATATATATATATGTGTGTGTATGTTTGTGTGATTTTGTGTGTGAGTATTTATACATACAATATACATAAATATTTATTCTTATATGTAGCAAAAAAAAGAGAATCATATAGATTTAGAGTTTATATTCCTATATCCTCTTCGATCACTAAGAAATGACAGACATTGTCCTTTGAGTATTGCCTCCCCACCCTCTAAAGGCAATGATGGCCATAGAATATGTGATTATTTGTACATTTAAGCACGATACCACATAAATGTAGCTGACGGCCATATTCTTTTACACCTGACTAATCCCTATTATTATGTCATTGCTGGGTGTATCTACAAAAGCCAGATATAATCAACATACACTTTCGAATACTAACCTCCATCCCCTTGGAGTTTAATGAAGAACTGACCTGCAAAGTTCATGTATATTTTAGTTATAGTAGTATTTTTTTTTTTTTTTTTTTTTTTTTTTTTGTCGTATGGGTAAGATCATGGGATTTCAGTCGAACTATAGTCCAGATAAGTCGCAAATTGATGGGCATATTCTGAGATTTTTACTTCACAAGTTCAGTAGGTCACCTATGGAAAACAGTTATTTGAAATGTTCTAACTTAGAGTTTTTTAAAAGTCTAAGACTTTAATTGTTCTAGGACTATTATCGACCTGACTCGAGTTGTAACAGCTCTGAAAATTTTAAAAGATTAAATGATACAGATGGCATACAAAAATATAGTTTTATTATGAATTTAAATATAGTACACACGTGTTACAAAATTATCACTTAGTCTGTATAAAGCGGTAACAAAGTAGTTTTATTTAACAGATTACTTGATCAAACAAATTACATCGCAATGCACACTTATCCTTGCTATATCATGAGAAAGAAAAAGGTACCGTTTATAATTAAAGAAAATCAAATCACTTATATCCTAATACATGCAAGCCACAGGACTAGATTATACACTTAGATTCTATCAAATTATTTAGTAACATTTCACTTCCTAACGGTAAGTTCAGTAAAATTCTAGGCTTATACAGCACGTGTTTCAAACACCCTCATACACTGTAAAGGTATTTTCTATTTTGTTTGAATTTTTGTGGTCTTATTGACTTGAACGTGTTGTATATAAACTCGCTATCTGTTGAAATAATGCTAGTTGCTTTCACCTCCCCTCTCAGTTATAAACTAACGAGTTTCTCACATTGGGGACCATCGGAGAGACCAGCTCCATCCCTCCTTCCCCCTCACTACCGTAGCTTACTGTTTGATGATGCCACCCTCCAACCTGACTCTCCTATAAATGTTATTCCATTGAAACTAACGCCTCTCACCAGTACAGAAGCATTTACCTGGTTTCGCCATGCAGAGGTCCAATTCCACACCAAGGACTTGACTCGCTCAAGCACCGAAGCAGATTATGTTCTTGCAGCAATCCGTAAGGATATTTTCTAGGATATCTCTAATTGGATTTGCAGGCAAAGGGAATCCCCTACAGCATACAACCCTTTCAAAACAATCCTGGAGCAGTACTCACCATCCACAGCTGCCTGTATAGCCAAACTTTTTAGCTCTCTCAACAATTGTTGGGGGACCAATAGGCTTCGCTCACCCTCAAGGAAAAGACCAGTATTGCTCGTTTGCAAACTGATGCAGACCGTTCTCCTCGTGACATGAACCTACTTCGTGCCCTTCGTGTACAACGGTTACCCAAACCTGTACATGCTGCCATATCTAATGTCGATATTATGCCCATGAAAGACCTGATGACCAAAGGCCACGGCTTTATGGATAACCACTTCGCCACCTTCAAGACCTCCATTAATGCTACCATTCTTCATGAAAAAGGAAAACTATTCAACATTGACCGAAGTTGACGTGAATGCGGTAGGACACAAACGCCTACACTGTGACATGCCAGAGTGGTGACAAAGCTACACCCCACCCACCACTAGCTCACTTCTCAACCAATGACCTCTACAGCCACTCACTGATGCCCGTTGGCCGCAGTTATGCTACTACCACTCCAGATTCAGGGCTGGGAAGAAATGTGTAAATGTGCCAAAAAGATTGTAAGAATGCCATCGCTTTTGGCGGTGGCCTCTCCTGTCGCCAATCTTTTTCTTTTTTTACATGATGCAGGTATGGACGTTAGATTTTTGGTAGACAAAGATGCTTACCGTTCTCTTCTGACAAGGCCACTTTCCAGGATAAAAAGAGGATACCCACCCACGGTTTCAAGTACCTCACATTAACGTTTGGAAGAGCAGAATATAGTTGGAAGCTTTGCATTGCTGATGACACATTGCCAATCCTCAATTCGGATTCCCTCTCACTTTTCCTCTCCCTTGTTGATGTCATCCACTGATGGATAGTCAATACAGGCTCTTCCCTGTAAAAACACATTGGAGATTACAAGGGCCTGAACATGTTTACAAAACTGGATCACTACACCCTTGTGAACATCGCCAACGTGACCTCCTACTTGCACAAATCAAAGGATCCTCTTCAAGAAATGACATTTTGCAATGCAAAGATTGCCCTATCAACTGCTACAGCTCTCACTTTTAATGTGTCACATTTGACTCTCAGTCTCTCCACCGATACCAGCGAAGTCACTATAGGGGCAGAACTCAAGCAGGTGGTTGACGGGCCACCCATTGTACTTCTTCAGTACAAAACTGTCCAAGGAGGAATCCAGCTACTGTACCATCGGCCGTGAATTGCTGGCAGTGCATTTGGTTGTCAGTCACTTGCGTTACTTCTTAGAACGTACAATATTTGTCATGCACACGGACTACATGCCTCTGTTGAACGCTTTCACCTGACAGTCCAACACCTAGTTTGCCCGTCAATGCCGACATCTCTCTATAGTAGCCGAATACAACTGCATCTTTAAACACCTTCCTAGGGAAAAAATCCAATTGCTGATGCCCTGTTAAGGCACATATTAGCTGCCATTCACCTGGGCTTGCATTACAATGATTTGACAGAAGCCCAACGAAATGATCCAGAATACCAAGAATGTAGAACATCCTGCACATCCCTCCATTAGGATGACGTCACCCTCGATAACTCCAACACGACCCTCCTCTGTAAGGTCACTGCCCAGACAAGTGTTAGATTTCATGCATAGCCTTTCACATCAGTTACACCGATCTACTGCACAACTTCTGAAGACGAAATTCATTTAGCATGGCATTACTAAGGATGCTATGGATTCGATCTACGCCTGTACTTAATAAATGTCAAACGTCAAAAATACATAGACATACAAAATCAGTAGTGGGCACCTTTCCTCAACATCAGCATTGTTTTGCCCATATTCACATATACGTAGTAGGTCCCTCACCCACATCATAAGGACATCGTTACCAGTTTACTGTTATCGACCACTCCACTCATTGGCCTGAATCCATTCATATGGAAACTGTAACACCCACTTCATGTACATCTGTTTTACTCTCAGGGTGGATAGCGGGAATAGGGATCCCTTAGCATATTACTTTTCGCAGATGTACCACTTTTACCTATCAATTATGGACATCATTAGCAAATCTCTCTGGAATCACCCTATATCAGAAAACCACCTACAGCCCTGCTGCCATTGGAATGGTTGAACGTTTTCGTTACTCCCTCAGAGCAACTTTGATGTCCCGCATCAAGGACTCCAACTGGCTTACCCAACATTCCTGGGTTCTCCTGGGATTAAGGATCACTCCTATAGACAAACTGGATGTCTCAGCTGCTGAAATTGTATAGGGCGGCCCGTTGGTCATTATTGCCTAATTTGTACTGCCTGCAACCTCTTCCAACAATCTCCAGCACCTATATCAAATTGGGGGAAATTTTCTCCATGCCGCCAGACATTCATGCCTATGCTAAGCAACACATATCGACAGAATTGCATTCTGCGCTGTATATTTTCTTGTGCAATGACACTAGCAAGCCACCTCTAACACCTCCTTATAGGTGCCCTTTCCTCAGGATCCGTCGCAATCCAAAGGCATTCTTAATCAACATTTGGGACAAAGAAGACTGGCTCTTCATTGATCACCTAAACCCCGCGTATTTCCCGCAAGATAAGCTGCCTACAGTATGTATCTGAAGACTAGAGCACCCCATTTCACATTTGTCTATTTTAGGTGAAGGGAGCCAGGTACCACACATGTTTCACACAAGCTAGTACACTGTAATATAATTTTTTTTTCATTGTATATCTTGCTCTACACCTTAATATCAACAGAACCTGTTTAAGCCTGCCTTTTCAGGAATTATTGTGTTTAAACTTCTGTGACCTTCTTGTCCCCAACCTGTTGTATATAAACTCGCTATCTGTTGAAATAAAATTAATTGGATTCACCTCGCCTCTTAGTTAGCACCTAACCACTCACTCTCATAGGCTACTGAGTAGTTTGACCTAGTAACTACATAGTGATTATGCATTGGTTACACAGTTATCAACACTTCATTTTGTTAAAGCAATTCAAGCGCAAATTATATAGGCTGAGGCAGTTATATTTTCACTTCATTCCCATAAACACAGTACACAATTAGAGGTATAAATCAGAGATATCGAAAAGAACAGATATAGCAGAGCCTGAGAGAAACTTACCTCCTATCTGCCTTAAAGTAGTTTAACTTTCAGGGAAATATGTATTCTTCTGTTCCCCCAATAACTAATATATATATATAGATTTTTTGGCATGCAATACAGTTCAGTGTCACATTGTACACCACAAAACTTCGGTCCCAAAATACTTGCAAGGATTTTACTAAAACTATATCTTTTTATTTGATAAAAAGACTCATATAGAATCCTATGTTTACAAAGATATGATTATTTTCTGAATCACGGCTCTCTTTTCCTGAGTTCATAAAGACTCTCACAAAGAAATTTATACTAACAAATATATAACTTAATTTCTGAATAGGCGGTCATTCTTGATGAGTTCATTTCCGTTATAACATATATTACCTCAAGTTTTCTTTTCGATGGGTTCTGGATGTTTCTATATTCCCTAAATCGCTTAGATTTTTTCAGAAACTAATAAAAGTACACAGCATTAGATTTTTTTCCATGCATAATAGTAGATTCATTCAAGATCCCTCTACATCAACTTACTTGATATATATGTAGATATGAATGTGTACTTACATAGCAATAATTTATAATGATAATATTAGTAAATACTAGGGGTTCGGTGTTTACTTTTCTGTAGGTAAGGGTAGAAGAGACTCTTCAGCTATGGTAAGCTGGTCTCCTAGGAGAAGGGCACTCCGAAATCAAACCATTATTCTTTAGTTTTTGGTACTGTCGTGGTCTCTGCACCATGGTCTACAACTGCCTTGGGTACGAGATCTCTTGCTTGAGGGTACACTCAGGTACACTTTTCTATCTGCTTCCTCATTTCCTTTTTCTCGATGGGTTATGTTTCCCTATTGGAGCCCTTGTCTCATTGTTTCTTTTGTGAAAACTCGATGTATATACAATATGAATTTTTTACATACTTCTACTGAGGTAGTCTGCACACATGATTTCTTTATATTTCACAGTTTTCTTCCAACTCTGGTCTCTTTCTCAATTATTCCAGCAGCTATATCATCACAGGATTCGGGATAAATAGTTCTTCAACAGACTTACACATCAAATCATTACACCATTCACATCAATTTCTAATTCCATTAATTTCTAATTCCATTAATCATACAGTTTCGTTACTTCGAATGATCTTTCTATTGTAACAATAGCTAGTTATATTTTTTAGGCAATAATAGTAGTACTTCATTACATTCCTCTAACTTCCAGTTTTTCGTCTTCCGATTGTAACAATGATGAGCACCTTCTTATACACAGCAACATTCCTCCATACATAATAGGAGCTCTAAATGCAAGACACCAATTTATGGGTCATGCAGACACAAATACAATAAGGAACACATTAAATCAACACATAAACAATAATCTTCTAACACATATAGGCCTAATGTTTAAAACAATAACAATCATAATACTAAACTCTCAACAAAACCAATAGTCACAGAAGTACAAGACAGGCGCAACATTAAGAAGGCTAATTAGGAAATATTTAAAGATACAATAACAAGGAAAATAGCCACACAGGAGCAAGAAAGAGACCTAAGCAACAACGAAACTACAACAAAAAAACACAATAAACTCAGCAATAAACAAATGGATGTCCGACATCTCAGAAAAACAGAAACGGAGTCTCCAATAAACAGAATATCATACCATAAACACTCCCCATGTAGCAACTACTTCAATATACTTACCCAACAATTAAATTACTTACAAACAAACACACATGTTTGGATAAGGGTTACATACACCTTGATAAGATACATCCAAAATTAAATAATTGAAGAATCCAACATAATGCACTTAGAAAACTGGAACAACACGATAATAATACTAGGAAAAACATACAAAGACCCACAGAAATTCTGGGAAAACTACAAAGACTATTGGGAGAACCCAAAATAGAAATACCATACTTAATCAACAGTAATGGTGAAAAGTACAAGGCATGGAAAACCAAATTAAATTACTAACCGAAACATGGGGGAGCATATTCGAAATTACAGACCAAGAAAATGCAAATTTCAATAGGGATATAGAAACATAAATCCCCAACTTCCTACAAAAAAAAAAAAAAAAAAAAAAAAAAAATTGGGAACGAATAAACCCCTATCAAAATCCAGATCTGCAAAGACTGGATGAGAACAATAATTTAATAGCCAACATTAAAATACATGATATAATTAAAGCAGTGAAATCATTTAATCACAAAGCACCAAAACTACTATCAAAACTACCAATGGTGGCAAGGAAAAGATTCCAATATATATTAAACATACCATTCTCAATGGGATATTAGCCAAAACCAAACAAAGAAGGAATTCTCATACTTTCCCCCAAACCAGGGAAAGACGCAAAAAAGCCAGCAAACAGAAGACCAATCACACTGCTGGAAGTTTCAGGTAAAGTGTTTGAAAAACACAAGAATAAGGAGATCCCTAGAAAGTAACAATAATTTGTACAAACATCAACATGGTTTAAGGACAGGGGGAAGCACTGTAACTGCCCTCGTGGCAATTAACGAAACAATAGCCATGAACCAACCACATAAAAAATACCAATACAATATCATCTACAGAGATATCTCTAAGGCGTTTGATAAAGTATGGCATGACGGCCTTAAATATGAAATACTCCAATTGGGGCTCCCAATATTTAAGGAAAAACTCCTCCCAAGCTACATTAAATACAAAACTGGCAGAATAAGTGACAGAGATGGGAAACTGGATGGAACAATAGATATAAAAAGTAGGTGCTGCAGGGGTCATACTATCATAAACTCTTTTTATCATCCAGATAGGCCAACGACCCCCGAATATGCCGTAAACTATGCCTATACAGATGACATCACGTAAGTTATAATGCATCCTTCAAATTTCTAAACATTTATGAAAGAGAAAACCGAAAGAGTGATCAAAACAAGAAATTAAAAGAAGAAAATAAAAACAAACTAATAAATTCCAACTCTTTATCGGTATTAAAAAGTAAACCAGCCCCAATAACAGTAAAGAACATAAATAGTCCATTTAAAAACGAAGTTAAAATCATTGGTCTTTCTATTAAAAGAACTGGCATAAGCTGCCATAATAAACAAAAACTCCAACTGGCAAAACACAGAAAAGGAGCATTAAAATGTTTCAGGATATTGGGTAAATACATAAGAATAAATCTTTACCAAAGCCTGAGAAGACCTCTATTCGAATACTCAATAGCACCAGCATGCACAATGGTTCAATCAAAGAGGAAAACCCTACAAAAATTCCAGAATTGAAACTTAAGAAACATTCATGACCAAAACCATAACAACAAAAATAACAAAATCAATGAAAACAGCGAAAAACTCCATAACATTGTAGTGGTTTACGGACTGTGGCTAAAGGTAGCCTGCGAACTGTCTAGTGTCCGAATACCGACCACACTCCAACGTTCACTACACAAAAAGGTGAAACGGTGGAATACCCAAAAATCTAGGTAAGAGGTCAAGAGAACGGAGCACTGGGCACCACCCCTTGATTTAAACTGGGTAAGGGGACCCAGCTAAAGATATAACTGCATTAAATTCTTCAAAGATAAGTCGTTTTCAGGTTATTAAAGAAAAAAAATGGAAAACAACTATACTAAGAAAAACAAAAAAATAGTGGCTGAGAAGGGGACACAATTGTGTAAGGTTCTGGAATGAAATTCTGTCTTCATAAAACAAGAAAAATATTCATTTGGAAGGGGAACAAAACCTATACCATTATTGAGAGAAAAAATACAAAACTATAGTATGAAAAGTCAGATCTTCAAAAGCATAAGCAGAGACATAGAATGAACCCTTTAAAAGTTAACAAAAAAAAAAAAAAGAAAAAAAAAAAAAAAAAAAAAAAAAAAAAAAAAACTATCCACATGCTGGACATACTTATGGGTTCCAGATGCAAGTAAAATCAAAGGCACACCCTAACCGGGTATCTGTTTGGGATACATTTAAATACAAGTAACTTGCCTCAAGATCAAAGGGATAATAAAACAAGGTTGCACATTGAACGTGACTTTACATACTTCCTATATATCATAAAAAAAAAAACAATTATAATCCTCAGTATTACACAGTATGTCATGGTTATTCATGAAAATGGATAAGAGGCAAGATTAATTATATTAATTTTCTGAGGCCCCTCTTGATTGCAAAGTCACGCACACACACAAAAAAAATAAGATTCAGTATAAGCCTTTTCTTTCACATAAAAGGTGCTATTCCCAATTTATGCGGCAAAACTAGACTGTCCAAGTAAACCTGATTTTAACAGTTTTCACCAGGCTAACTAACAACATAAACAGGTGCAGGATGATTCAGTATCATTCCAGAGGAAATTCCAGACTTATGACAGGAAAAACTTAAAGCTTAAAGTAGAACCCCGCAACATTGTGGTTCATTATCTGCATGCACAGTCAACCGGGTTTGGGCATTGACAACATACAAGTTTGGCTGCCACTGAAAACTTTTCTAAGCGACTTTATGTTCAACTTCTAGTTTCTACTTCAAACCCTACAGGGAGTAACGCGTGCTGCAAAAAAGGGAATATCATTAGACAAAATTCAAGGACCAAAATATAAAAACACATTAAAAAAAATATGCAAGCATAACAAAACAATAATTTGTATTTTTCTTTAAATTTATTAGTTTAATATTTTCCACAATATACACAATATTGAACCAGTTAATGTCAGGTACCACAGAAGGGCCACACAAACCTGGGGAAGATTAATAATCATCTGCCCAGAGCTTGTAAATACAAGTGACGACTACTTTCAGCTACTTTGAGATTTGGCAACGTAATTTTTTGCTTGGCTTGACTTTGGGTCAATGATAAGGTCAAACAGTGGAGTATCTAGTCCTGAGGCTATTTCTTTACTTGTGGGTAGAAATATGCCCAATATTTCTGGTGAACTTCTCAATAGGTACGAAGTCCTTCACCAACACGATTGTACATCTGCCATTCCTCATTGTTACCCACTTAATGACCTTCTAAAACACAAATTGCAGTTTGGAGTCTACTTTTATCTGCAGAAAATGTACTACCTCTTACTACTGTTAATCTTTCACAATCCATCCCATGTCATCCATTATATTTGCCTTATTAATTTAACATTGAAAGCAGTCGTTTCAGCGTTCTATTTTTTATACTATGTAACAGCAGTAACAGCTCTACCCGGAGGTTCCATCATCCTAACAGTATTTCCTTTGGAATAGTAATCATCTGCATTGTGGACATTTTTTTTCTTTTTTTTCTTACATATATGCTATACAGGTTTATATCAAGGGCTTTTAAAATTCCTTCCTTGAACAAGTATAGGCGTTTAAAATGGTTCACTAACTCGCATTCAGTTAATCACTTTGTTCACATACCTTTTATTGAATTTATGAACATGGGCCACAATATAGAAGTTTGCATATATGTATACGTATATGACTGGCCAATTACATACCAAATACTTATAATAACAACAACAATATATATATATATATATATATATATATATATATATATATATATATATATATATATATATATATATATATATATATATATATACATATATATAAATATATATATATATATATATATATATATATATATATATATATATATATATATATATATATATACATATATATATATATAAATATATATATATATATATATATATATATATATATATATATATATATGTGTGTGTGTTATATATATATATATATATATATATATATATATATATATATATATACACACATATATATATATATATATATATATATATATATATATATATATATATATATATATATGTGTGTGTGTGTGTGTGTATAAATATATATATATATATATATATATGTATATATATACATATATATATATATATATATATATATATATATATATATATATATATATATATATATATATATATATATATATATATATATATATATACTACTGTTACTATTCGTATAACTGGAGTTATACTAACCTCTTACGACATAATTCACAATCCTCACCACAAGAGATTATTTATAATAAGTATAATTTTTCTGGAGTGTACAGTAGTTATCTCGGACTATGCAATTTTAGTGAAATTGCCAGAAAGTGTGGAAAATTTTGTAGCGCTTACTTGTCTTAATTGCAAATATATTCCAGCAAACTTAACAGAAACAAAAAAGCAAAATCATCAAAAGACAAAGAAAATAACAAGAAAAAGAATATCAATTATTGATTGCGCTCATCTGAGGGAAACATTGAAAGACAAACAAGTGATAAGAATGGGACGCACAAAATTGATTAACAACCAAACGGTGAAAATAATCATTGATGGAAACGTCGGATCCAAAAGACAATCAGTGGTTCCAATATTTCGTCCCTTCAAACGACGTGCGCCTGGAACCCTCATGCTCCAAAAAGATGGATTCGATTAATGGATATGAAATTGAAATAAAAAGGAATTGCGTTTGGAGTCGAACGGTGTACTTTTCTTGAGGGAATGTGAATTGTTCTTATTGACTTTCAAAGGTTATATTGAATAGTTTACGTTATTTGGACTTTTAATATCTTCTGGTAGAATGGAAAGATTAATTCTTATGTGCTTCCAGAACCTATCATAATATATAACTCACCTGACATTAAATAAATTTTATGAAGAGGTATCAGCAAACATGCTTGAAATGTCAAAAAGAATAGATACGGATACGTCATTGCAGTTTCAAATAAAATATCATAAAAAAAAAAATTCTTGCTAATGTATTTTGGAAAAGTGAAGTCTTCAATATCTGTAACTTGAAAACTATATTATACAGTACTATTTTATGTTTCCAATCTAATCAATGTTCCATATTGTATGTAAGTGAATATTCACCATGTTAACAAAGCATTCTCGTTACAGATTATTAGATTTCATTTCTGCCCTCTTATGCCATTAAAAGACATTAGGGGTTCAAG
>NC_090754.1:12334320-12371820 GCF_036898095.1 Palaemon carinicauda
CAAACGATAATCTCCCTGCCATGTCCCTTCCCTAATGCAGATTTAATTGTTTCTTCGCTATCCCTTTCATTAGAGATAATATATAGTTACAGTTGGTAATGCATTTATAGATACTAATATATGAGGTGGGCATGCACGTATTTTTTTTTTTCGATACAAAGGCGTCTTAATACTAACTTAATCGCACGATCATTCGGCTAGATAAATCACTGGTTCCCACATAGGCAGTACACGATCAAACATAAAACTGTTTTATTTGGTGAGCCTTTCCGTAATGACTGAAATCTTTCATTAAAGTCCAAATTAATATGTGGTAGTATATGCTAATATCATCAAAATCACTAGTGGGTTGATCTATAATAATTTGAAATCACATTGACCATTTAAATATAACAATAAACATGAAAGACAGGAGATAAACAAGATACAAATCTATATGATACTCTCCCAAAATTCTAATGTCTCATTGACACAATATATCTTTGTAATTTTTTCCTATGTAACTCCAAATTCTATCACCGCTTCATAATAACTCTGTAACACAACACAATTCTGCTCCAAGTAGTAAATTACAGAAATAAAGCAATTGCCGTAAGAAAAGCCGTCTGACAATATGAGATCATGACAGGAATACTTGACTCGGGTGGATTTCCCCAAAGAGGAAAGACAGTGAGGAAGACTCGCTTCATCCCAAGAGAGAGAGAGAGAGAGAGAGAGAGAGAGAGAGAGAGAGAGAGAGAGAGAGAGAGAGAGAGAGAGAGGAAGAATGAGATGACTAGAGGGAACTAGAGACGTGACAAGAGGATCTCAAAAATCGGAAAGAATATTAATACGATAGGAATTTGTTTTCAAGGTTTAAAGGTCACTCATAAAGAACGAGGGTTAAGGAGAGTCACTATCCTGTTCTATAATGTCCTAGCCAAAATTCCACCAATATAACATGGGGGGGGGGGGGATCAAACTATGGAAAGTGACGACACTGCAGGCACATCTATGGCCACTCGGAATTCCGATCTTCAGCTTTGAAGGAGCGTAGCTTAGTCTTTTCAGCGAAATACATCATACCATTGCTTCTCCTAGCTACTGGGTAGGAAAGGCAAACCTCAGCAATGTAGATGGGGCAAACTTACATAAAAATAAGGATATTTCGAATTTCTAGCCATATTAACTTTAAGAATTTTAATGATTTTAAAAATGTTGATAAATTTGATTATTCGAGTAATTTCATTAATAATAATAATAGTAATTATAACACTACTACTACTACTACTACTACTACTACTAATAATAATAATAATAATAATAATAATAATAATAATAATAATAATTTTGATAATTAAGTTATCAACTAAATTCACTAAATAGTTTTGCAGAACGAGAAGATGTGAAACTCTTTAAACTAGAATTAGGATTACAATAAACATTTCATAAAGTGCATAATCAGTATTCTCTTTAGAACTTCAGCTCTGCTCCAATTGGAACATTCTACAATTCTCAAAGCAATTTACAATGCATGAAGTGTCGAAGATTATCTAAGACTGGCAAAAACTACATTTTCATAAAACAAAAAAGTTATGAAAATGTTAAGCGAACAAAAGCTCTCATGTCCTCAAAAATTGCATATGGTATATCTTCCCTATTGAAAAACTTGGCTTCTCTAAAAAAAAATTAGATTTGATGGAAGGACAAATATTACGTAGCTATTCAAATCAACGGAATAGTAAGTTTTCATTATATAAAAAGTGGCATTTTAAAGTATAGCACGAAAGATGAGAGGAGGGGGGAAGAATTAAGAGACATCTAAAACAATAAAATACTCTAAGTTAAAAAAAAAAAGTGTAAAACCAAAGTTAGCGAACAAATTAAGAATCTCACAGCAGTACTTGCATATTTATTTATTTATTTATTTATTTTTTTTTTTTTTTGGTTTTAGGAGACGAAAAGAAACAGGTCGTGATGGGTGGAGCATGGCATAAAGAGCGCTGAGGAAGGAAGGAATATTAACGGGAAGACTCAAAAAAATTTATCATGAATCAATGACCCACGACTCTTTGCCGCATATTCTCATTAAATAAGCTTAATCTTTTTTCATCTTGTTTGATGTTGTCATGGTGATTTTTTTTTCCTTGGTTCTGGCTACGAGGTCTTTGAAATTAATTATTAATTGTTCTAATAGCATTAAAAATAGTCAAAGAAGTTTCAATCGTAAAAACTATTTCTTTATGTTGACAAATGTTTAAGAGAAAGCTCTATACCCCTTGAACAGTTTACTTCTGCAATATTTGCATTACAAGTTTTACATATCAATAAATTTCCAAAATATCAAGCGATTCTACTTCCTAAACTGTCTATGAACATAAGAGGTCCACTAGCAAGAGAAATGCATATATGTATATCAGTCATTTTCTATTATTATATAAAATACAGAGAATTCAGGAGTGAGGTTAGGGATGATATTTTTTATCTTGAAACTCAACATAAAAGAAAAATTATGAATTGAAATTGAAAATCTTCCACAGAAACCGCTTAGTGGTTAAAAATTATTAGATCACCTAACCCAATATATGGATTTCTGGAAAAAATTAGAATGAGAAAAGGGTAATATAAGTTGAGCATAAAATTACATTTTCCCTCATTCCTGAAGAAGTCTGATTTGCATTAGGGATTCACGTGACTTTTTTTTCATATAATTAACTGATGAATGGAGTGGGATGTATTCAAAATTCATAAAAAAGTAATAATAATAATAATAATAATAATAATAATAATAATAATAATAATAATAATAATAATAATAATAATAATAATACATTTTATAACCTTTTGAGGACCAGTTTATTATTATGGTCACTTGTTAGAGAATAGGGTTCAACGTAGTTTGAATGATCATTATTTTTAATGATGTAGAGATATCCATCAACACAAACGTGATGATGAGTCCCAAGGAATATACGTGGCTCTTTGAATGTGCTGCTGTGATCTTCGCTCGGATTTGCTTAATGGTGTCCAAATAGTTGTCAATAACCATACCTTATATCAGTAATAGTCCAGCTGCTACAAATCATCGAGACTTGAACAATATTAGAGTTGTCGCTATTGAATCTTATCGTATCCAACTTTTTTCAAGATAAAAGAAGGTCAATATGGTGAAGGTTCACTTCATTTTCTCTTCTTTCAAGCAGTATTGCCCTATCTCTCCGTACAATAGATTAAGCAATCATGCGTCACACATCTGATTGGCGCGATATTTGACATTTCACAGCCAGAAAAGTAATCACAGGTAAGTTTCATCCGTTTTTTGGCTGAACTCTACCTATATCTCGACAGTAAAGACGAAAGAGATGAATCCCAGATATTTCATCACACTGACAATCCCAGTAGGTGACCGCTACAAGCGCGAGCTACATGTGATGTCAAAGACGGCGAAACGAAAAAGAATGAGAGGAACTAAGTAAAGGATTTACCCCATATAGAGAAGGAGGGGGGGGGGGGAGAAAGGGTGAAAGGAGAGAGACAAGAGGGGAAAAGTAAGGCTACGAAATACTCCCTGTCTCTCTCTCCCCTTTACTGGAACTTAGGATGTGACTGGAATACAGGAAAAGAAAATGCCTCAGACTCAGCATGGAAGATTTCTTCCAAGTGTCAATACAATGCCAGAATAGGGTTTTACTGAAGTCACAAGGAAACAAAATTTATTTAGGAAAACAGGCAATGTAACATGCTCTGGTTTATATAAATATATTTTTTTTCTGGGAGGATTTTAAAATCTAATTTCTTCAATCGCTAGTACTTAGACTAAAATGGAATAAAAGAGCAATTTTATGCTGCCCATTGGAGATTTAGTTCGTGTGAATCTTCAAGGGAACGTAAGAACGAATAAGTATAAAATTTTATTAGAATTACTAGCACAAGAAATTGGAGAAAAGAAAATAAAAATTGATAATAGTATTTTTTTTTATTTTATATAAAACTGCTTTTTATTTCTAATTAGGGGAAAAAGTTTCCTTATTGAATATAGAAATACTATTCATTAATATATAAGATTCTACAGGGACGAATGTCATGAATATCACAAAATATCACAGTTCCTGGATATATATATATATATATATATATATATATATATATATATATATATATATATATATATATATATATATATATATATATATATAACATCCTTCATTATATTTCTCATTGATAATAATTCATAAACTAACTAATATTTTTCATTTTGTTTTACAGAACTCCTGCATCAGCTTATAAATTCACTTTTTTTGGGCTGAAGCCATGTCGTCCTGATGGAAGTTCCTATAAGTAGTTTCCTAAGGGATATATGTACTACAGTGATATTCCCAAAGAATTTTACCTTTAGGTCTCCAGAATTCTAACTCCTGGCGCGAATATCCTTAAATTTTTTCTCAAGGATATCGCATAATATCAGAGGACATATTCTTGACATGCCACATAGCAATCTGCACCTCTAATAGCGTTTACGCTTTGAGGGGGAAAGTGGCAGAATAGAAGGGAGCTGTATCAAGGTTACCCTAGTTCTCATACTACTATTGAGTATCACAACAGCACCATATCCAAGATGGCGAACATTCCTAATTTTGTAGCCAATTCGCATGGTGGTGTTCCCTGTTGATCTGACATTTTCGATCGGTTTTCAAGGATTATTATTATGCAATCTCCAGCTTCTTTCGCCTCTGGAAAGTTAAGTATTGAATCTTTACAATAGGTGTATTTTAGTTCCCTTCTCACAGTGAAATTAGAGTAATTTATTGTGATTAGGAGATAGGCCTGTTACCGGAGGCGCCATGGGTGCTGTCGTTCATTTAGTTATTAGAACGACATTCCCAGTTTTAATAGCATTAATAATTTAATTATGAAAGCTATTTAGGCATTTTATACATGTAAAGATATTTATATGCATAATTTTCCTTTTTCTGTGTCGATCTTATATGTCAGAGTTTCAGTGATTTAGGTAACCGAGATCTCACATTGCCTAGGTATCCTAACCTAGGCAACATATACTTTCGACATTCCCCGATTACCCTCGTGTATTGGTTAACAATTCATTGGAGATTGGTATAGATAGAAATATTATATAACCGATACACGTCTCTAATAGAAATTTAAGGGTAATCTCTCTTCCCTCTGAGTGTAGCCATAGGCTACAACCTTAATAGGTTGGCCTTGAATTTTTAATTCAGGCATGACTTGCCTAGGGTTTTCTGTCTCGTCTCTTAACAGTAGATGGTAAGTTTTGGGACTCAACTTGAACCTTAGATTATTTAGTCTTGTGCCGGCAGTCGGCCGGCAGGGTGAATAGTCATTTCCCTGCCGGCTAGGCTGCCGGCATAGGAGGCTAGCCCTCCCTAGGCTACACCTGAAGTGGTGGTATGATGCCGCTACCTTCTCCCTGTGGCCTAGTAGACTAGTCTTATGCTCGCAGACCCTAGACTGAAGAGTAGTATACTTCTGAGGCCTAGGATGGCGCAGCACTGGAATTCTGTTTCTTCCTTGTTGAGAAGAGACGGCACTGCTGCTGTCCCTTTAACTGTATTGGCACACCCTAGGTTGGAGAATAGATGATTCTCCTGCCGCCTGGGATGGCGCCGATACTAAAACAGACTTTTTTCAAGGTGTTTAGGTCCGGCAACATTACCGGCTCCTACCACACATAATATAGGACCCTTTTCCTCCCCCACTATTCTTTTATGATGGCCGAGCCATTGTCCTTCTTGAGCCGGCATCCTGCAACCTTACCGTTGCCGGTGGGTTGCCGGGGCTGCCAGATTTCCTCTCTACAGCTGTTGTACGGGTGCCTACAGCTATGCCAGCTGTAGGCAGCCATGACTACTGCCAGCAGCCATGTTGGATGCCGGTGACCATGTGTCTTACAAACAGCCGGCGGCCATGACGGCTGCTGGCGGCGATGCATGCTGCTGGTAACCATGTCATTTGTCGGTGGCTGGTGGCTGCCGTCGGCTAGCGGCTGGCGGGGGCTGCCGGCTGCCGGCGGCTGCGGAAGCAGCCATCATGGCTGTGAGTGGAAATTCCCTTCTGTCACCAAGGTTCTTCAGTTCTCCCTTGGACTGCTAGCCACAAGTTCTATTGTCGGAGTACCGCCAGCCAGGCCGGCAAAGATAGGTGCTGACTCAGCGGGCAGCACGCCGACTGTACAAGTGCTACCGGAGGCTAGCCTGCCGGCAATGTATCAGCGGGATCAGCCGGCAATAGTACTGTGGCTGGATGGAAGCCTGAATGTTACATTCTCCCATACCATTTGAACCTTCTTTCTGGAGAAAGGTAGTAAAATTAGACTTTACATCCTTAATTACTGTATACATACACAGTAATAGGTACCCTTCACTCCATGCTATCTCTCTCTCTTTTAGCTAGCAGGCTGGATGTGCTGGCGAGAACTAGCTATGACGGCAACATGCCGGCTGTACTACAGTATATGATTATACAGGAAGTCAGTATATTTGCAGTATAGGATATACTGCGGATAGAAAAACTACTGTATATCTTATACTAGTAGTTATTTCCAATATATCTTGGGTATCCCTACCCGGGTATTTGTTGAGCCCAATCCTATATTGAAAGAATATAGTTTCTTCAATATTCTGACTAGAAATCAGTTTTCAGATTACCCTACAATATTAAATACTTTAGGGGCTGTGGTGTTACACTCCTAACCCTTAAAGGGTAGAACCCTTATCCTTGAGTCTCCCTGATCAGGAAACTCTATGATTTAATTTTGTAAAGGAGGCCACAGCAAATAGGATGAGTGGGGTACACAAATATATGTCTTTTATTTTTCCTAGTCCAGTCGGCATCATGCCAGCTGGACCGTGCTGTCAGATGCTTGCCACGAAAGCAGCACACTGGCTGAACTACATTATATATAATTATACAGTAGCCTGTGATTTGCAACATAGTACATACTGCAAATAGAAAACTATAGTATGATTATACAGTAGTTATTTATAACATATCTTTGATACCCTTGTGCGAGCTTCTGCTGGTAACGATCCTATATTGAAAGAATAGTATTTCTTCAATATTCTGATTAAGAAATCAGTCATCCTTACCCCACATTGTTAAGAATGAAAAGTGCCTGTGATTTATACACTTCTCTACCCCTAGGGGTTAGAGCCCTTTTAGCTGGAGTTCCCTTGATAGAGGAATCTTCTTATAATTAATACTGAGGGGAGGTAACAGCATTTGCTTGCAGAGGATACACAAGTATGTGTCTCCCACTATCCCTTTATAGCTTACTATCCTAAACTATTTTGTTAAAAGATGACTTTTATATATTGCTTATCAGTGAGATAATCAATTGTATACTTATTTGGTTTTCCTTTCTCTACAGAAGGAACACCAGATGACATGTGTTGCAGTCTTCTGCAAGATCAAGAGTAAGTGTTTTTACGGTCATAATACATGCAGGTTTCATGCCCCCTGCAATATTATTTCCGAATCCCTACATTAGAGGAACCCAAAGGTTTGCAATCTATGTCAGACTTTAATGTCCGAGGGTTTCGAGAATCCCAAGTCGATAGAGACTAGGGATACAGCTCGTTACAAATTACGCAACTGGGTGAGAGGTTTCCAGAAAATCTCTCCGGGACCTTACCTACCTAATAATAGGATGCGTAAGCTACTATTTCCGAAAGAAAGTAAGGAAATAGTGGTGCCCAAGGCACGATTTACATCTCCCGACGGCCAGATAGCATTTGAGAAAGAGGGCAGGAAACGCCCACGGGAAGAAGGGGAGAATGTCGTGTCGGAATTGTTTCCGTCTATGCTGGCTCTAAAGCCATCAACATCGACATCTTCACCTTCTACCACTCTATTAGATGGAATGGATCAATTATGGACCCAAGTGAAAAATCTAATAGAAAACTTTCGCAAACAAGATGAAAAGCAGGAAGCGAAATGCAAGATAGAGCCTTGTAAAGCTCCACTTGCCACTCCGCAAGGGTCATACAAACGACCCATAGATCAAGACCTTTTGACATGCTCCAAAATCAATACTTCTAGGTTTGCGGAGCTGATGCCGATTTTAAACGGCAAACTATACACCCCAGAGAAGATAGGTGTTGTTCCTTTGGACAAAATCCAGTTCTGGCTAAACTTTGATGCTTTCCCTAATTATTTCGTTCGACTGAAGTATGAGCCAATGTCAAGAAAAGGAATGGAATCGAAGGAGGTCATGATTGTCGACCATGATAAGGCACAGGCTATCCTGTCAAGTAGCCTGAAAAAGGCGGGTTACTCGGTGTCGAATTATTCACACTAGGTAACAGGCACCCTTCGTTTCTTGCTCCTGCTTCAATTTCATTCCCCTTTATGGGGAAGGCATTTAAATCTGTTGCCAAGGCATTGGAGGCAGGTAGACCATGTCCTGCACTCGAGTGCAAGCCTCTGTCACTAGCCTTTCCCAGACAGGAAAAGGACTGGAAGGAAGCCCAAGTAACCTTTTCAGTAGGAAGACTAGATGCGGATGTCGCCAGTCGACAGTTTAACGAAAATCCCCCTAAATTATCCGAGTTTCTCTTGTATAATGAACAAGAGACAAAGGAGAGACTTGCAGCCTCCCTATCCCTACAAAACTACATTGAGTTGTGTTCAACCCATCAAGGTACCCCAGACATGCTCATGGTCTTAGCCAAAATACATATGGCTACCTTAGTAAAAAACATTTATGCCTTTATGAAGGCTAGGAGAGCATGTAGGGAGTTTGTGTTCGCTGCTGCAACAGTGAAACATGAAACAGGGAAGCTAATATCTTCCAACATCTGGGGTAAAGACCTCTTCCCAGACGAGGTACTTAGAAAAGTGATTAAGAACGCCTGCACGGAGAACATAGGACTTCTCCAAAAGTTGGGCATCCTTTCAAAGAGAAAGTCTTCCACGGTTGTTGGTCCCCAACCTAAAAGGAAGACGGAAAAGTCTGGAAATATATATTGGGCTGTTCAACAACATCCCACAGTTGCAGTGACCACGGTGAGGCAGGTGGTCGAAAACATAAACCTACTGATCATTCGAAGCATAGAGATACTTCTGGTAGGAGGGAGGTTCCTTTAGGATCGCTGGACCTTCGATCCTTTGGTCCAAGGCCTAATCAAGATGGAAATAAGATGGGAGGTAGAAATGTCTCCACCATTATTTTCTCAACTCTTCCTACAATCCAAAACCCTCCTGGAGGGGTATACCTGAGAGCTCTGGAGCATACAGGTAGTGAGGAAACTATAGTCCATCGAATTCCAGGGAAGTTTGTTTGGTGTTCACGAGAAGGACTCAAGAAGACTCAGAGTCATTCTGAACTTGTCGCCACTCAATAAATTAAAATAAAACAGCAAGTTCTGAATGTTAATCCTTATGAACATAAGGATCCTGTTTCAAAACGGGGTGTTCGTAGTCTTGTCAGACCTGAAAGTTGTCTATTGACAACTTCCAGTCAATCACCCCCTCCCCTCCTATCTAGGTTTCAAGTTACAGAGGGTAATGTATATCCTAAAAAAGATACTTGTCAGACTAGACACAGTCCTAAATATCTTCACAGGATTGACAGACACAGTCACTCAAAAACCAAGCCTAGAAAAGGTTCAGGCAACAATGTACCTGAACGAGAGGCTGGGGTGGGCAGCACCCAAAGTGGCTGGTCTATGAACATCCAAGGAAATGATCCGGTTCCCGAAACATTGTGGATGCGAGATAAGTTTCAAGAAGTCTCGATTCTCTCCAGCTCAAAGGTTTCAATGGCTAAAAAACCATTGAAGCCTGTGGTCACACCAACTATCCTTTCCCTTAGGAATGTAAAAGGAGATTGCAAGGTCGGTCAAGAGACTCTGGTAATCAGTCAGATATACAAGATGCTAACAAGCAGAAGCTCTGAACTCTCTCCAATTCGCAATAGAGACAGACCCAGTGCTAAGAGCAATGCTGAAAGATGCGTTAAGAGTCTGGAGAAGATGCGCATCAAACGCTCGAAGAGATCTAAAAAGACCGGCATCGGTTTTTCTTTAATCGCTTCCCTAACAAAGGTCAAAGACCGAAAGTCCAAAGACCAGGTTGGTCCTGTCATGAGTGGGGAAACTCTCTCCACACAGATCAGACTTCCTACGGCTGATCTGGGACACTGAAGCGGTAATGAGACGTTGCAATCACCAATGCTAGAGAACGTCTCATACAGTCCAGGTGACGTTATCCATCCCTTCCTTAACCCTGGATAGGTACGCTCCTCGGACACCCCTTTAAGGGTATACTCGGACGCGAACGACCCCGATGCCAAAAAAAATTCTTGAAAAATCAGTTTTTGCAGTAACCTCTCTTTTTCTTTTGCCAAAAAAAACTTCAATGAATGCTTAAAACTACTGTAAAGATAAAAACTACTCATCTGCATAAAAACTATTTATTATAAATATTTTAAAAAAATAAGTAGAAAAAAAAATGACCTTACATAAAAATTCATAAAAAAATAATTTTTCTCCTATTTACAAAAATAATTTTAGGGATTGAATCTTGAATGTCTAG
This sequence comes from Palaemon carinicauda, assembly GCF_036898095.1. Lineage (NCBI taxonomy): Eukaryota > Metazoa > Arthropoda > Malacostraca > Decapoda > Palaemonidae > Palaemon > Palaemon carinicauda. Next base: position 12,344,872 of record NC_090754.1, read on the forward strand.
GACACATCTTGCTATATTTTGGATGAAATCGGACCCATAGAGGTGAAGATCTGAAATGAGAAAAAAAGGGTAACTTTTTTTGGCCAAAAAAATGTGTCCAAATTTCATGAATTTTTTTAGGTACCCAAATGAAATCCGAATTGGCTAATTTTTTTATGGAATAAACACATGTTATCCTGGAATAAAAATATGTAAAAAAAATCTTCATTATTTTGTAAATTACATTTATATCAGGGGCCATATCTAAAGGTCATTTTTTGAGTACTTAGAAATTTCGTAAAAAAATACCTATATATAATATATGATATGATTTTATGCAGGTAAAAATATACCAAAATATCACAAATTTTATCGGGAACAAGAATATATATAGATATGGCAACTTACGCTTCGGATATGTCCACAAAATGGCCGCCAACCACACTGACTCAGACTCCCTGTTCTGCCTCCTGAAATGTAGGAAGGGTATGTCAATTTCAAGGTGTTATTTACTAATCAAATTATTCTTGGATATACATAAAAATGTATGGTGGGTTGCTGGATGAATGTCGATTATTTTACGAATATAAAATTAGAATGCTGACCCCAAAAAAAATTTTGAAGGGAAATAAAATCGAAAAAAAAGAAAATTGTAAATCAATAATAATATTCTCGGTAATAAAATCTGATGAGGGTGTTATTTACTAATCTAATTATTCTTGGATATACATAAAAATTGTATGGTGGGTTGCTGGATGAATGTCGATTATTTTACGAATATAAAATTAGAATGCTGACCCCAAAAAAAAAATTTGAAGGGAAATAAAATCGAAAAAAAAAGAAAATTGTAAATCAATAATAATATTTTCGGTAATAAAATTTGATGATATTCAATCAAAAAAGAAGTAAACAAAATTTTCATGTTGTAACTTACAAATAACGCTGCGTTACAGTTTGGACAGATGCTACAGTTTGGACAGAGGACACTCTGGTGGTCCAGACAAACAGGACTCTTGCACAGGAGACAGGCAGTGTTTGTCTTGCGGTCGTCCCTAGGCGGGCAGCTGTGACAGCGAATCCTTTTAGGGAGTTTTCTGTGGCCAACGGGAATTCGACGTCTTGGTGGGACCTGCTCAGGTATCTTGAAAGTATCCACCATGATTTGACGGAGTCCTTTCGACAAACTGTGTGACGTTAGATACCGATGTATTGCCTGGGGAGCACACAACTCGTAGGCGATATCTCTGAGGAACGTTCGCTTTGGCACTGGCTTGGTGAAAGGCATGGACGTATAGAGAATATAAGAATTGACCATTATTATATTCAATATCCCGTAAAAGAGAGTCTGAGGCCAGCGTCGTGACTTACGAATACAACTAGATGTAGAACACATCTGGTCGAATGTGTCTACACCTCCCTTGGTCGCATTATAAAACATCTGAATGTCGGTCTTCCTTTTTTCGACTTCAGACGGATCATGATGCAGGGAACTCAACAGCATCACCTTCTTAGTCCTACTAATTTGCTGACACTGTAGAGTTAGATTGTGTTCGTAATTGAACACTGCCACTGACTCCTTTGGGGGAAGCACCTTCTCCGTAAGTTCCTTAGGAATATAAGGCTTTTGGCGAATGGTGCCACACAAATACATGTCCTTATCCAAGAGTGACAAAGCAAGCGGTAGCGTCGTGAAAAAGTTATCCGTCGTCACTGTGCGGCCACTTCTCTGAAAAGGTGCCACAAGATCAGACGTAAAAACTTCTCCAAGCGTCGATCCTCTAGGTATCTGGACAGTGTCCTTCCCCAAGTACGCAATCGCATTACACATGTAATGCGTATCGGCATCACACGCCAATACTATCTTGATACCATATCTAGAAGAAGGGAAATGGAATTAGTAACTAATAAAGGTAAAAAGATAAAAAAAAAATTAAAAAAATACACAATATACAATTATATTACTAATCAATATAGTAATAATAATAATAAAATAATAATAATAATAAATATATAAGAAAAACATTTACAAATACGAAAGATAAATTATCAGTTATATAAATGAACAAGTTATACATAGATAGAGATAGAATAGATGATATATTATGATTTAGATATATAAATCATATAGCAAGTTCTTTACTTCACAAAATATATATATATATATATATATATATATATATATATATATATATATATATATATATATATATATATATATATATATATATATATATATATATATATATATATATATATAAACAATTTTTTATAATTTCAAAACAATAATAACATGTGCAAATATAAAAAACAAAGAATTTTACTTACTTAGCAGGTTTATTGGGTATGTACATCTTGAATGGACAGCGCCCCCGGAAAGGGACAAGCTGTTCATCCACAGTCAGATGTGGTCCTGGGGTGTAATTGTTTCGACAATTGGTCACCACGTGATCGAAGAGTTTTCTAATGGGTGCAAGGCGATCCACTTTCACCCTCTCTTGTCTGGTGGCCGAATCATCGAAGCGAATTACCCTCACCAACAGGGTGAAACGACGCTCATTCATAGTACACCTGTACAAAGGATTTCCCTCTGTGAGGTTCCACATGTCCCACGTCGGTGTATGGTTGTCCGCCCGCACTGCCGTAATTATTAGGATACCAATAAACGCCTTCAGTTCCCTCAGGTCAATGTCCCTGAGGGCAACGTTGCCCTTATGATGATAATGACTCCTCAATAGGGCAAGGCGTTCATTAGAATACAAAACAACCTCGGCTAACATGCGGTCGGTCAAAAAGAGAGAGAAAATGTCGGACACTTTGCTCGTTCCCAACGTGAGAGAAGTGGGACCCCCAGGCTCAATCCTTGGTGTGAACATATGGGGGAGGGTGGCATTTGGGTCTCTATGCCAAACGGTACCGTCGCGACCTTTCACCGATTCAGCATCAATGTGGGTGATTGCCGACCCCCTGGCTGCCTGTAGATCCCCCCCCTTCTCCTCTTCCTGCTTCTCTCCTCCACTGGCGTGAGCTGAGGTACCGGTACCGTTACTGGGGGCGGACCACGTGAAGTCGATGGCACAGGACTTGTTATCGTGCTGACTGGGACAACATGAGAACCCGAAGCCCCAACCCCCTCTTCCTCCCCCATATCGTCGTCGGCTTCTCCATCACCATTCCCTAAGGCGACAATCTCAGGATTTTGGGTCACCTCCTGTTCCTCCCTGACCTCCTGCTCCAACTCATCGATATTGATGAATTCTTCGTCACTGATGTCATCAACCTCCAAAGCATCATCGACATCACTATCGAACTGCTCTAAGAGCTGATTTATGGCATCCAAGCCCAAAGATTGTCTCCTGCTTGCCATTTTGATATCTGCAAAGAATGAGAAAAAATTAGAAATACGCATTCGATGAAAAATGGATCCCCTACCAATATATCTGAGGCAAAAAACAATGTCATGCATGGGTAGCCAGATCATCTAGAAAAACTTTCCAACACTATAAAAATATAAGTTTTACGACAAAACTTGCCAATTCATTACGGTAACATGACTAAGCAAAAAAATGCAAAACAAATAAAAAAGGGCACTCTATGAAAAATAGCAACGTGCTAATGGTGGTCCCTTCAGAAAACAAAAATATCAGCCACGTGCTAGGCAAACCATCAAGGCACATTTTCCGACAAATAAACATCTAAATGAATCATTACTCTGTGATAGTTACTTAGTACGTAGTAATTTTGAAAGAAATGGGAAAAAACGAAAAAATAGCAAACACAGGAAAATCGAACACATACCTATATTATTATTAGCCAAGCTTCAAGCCTAGTTGGAAAAGTAAGATGCTCCAAGTAAGGGCTCCAACAGGGAAAAATAGCCTAGTGAGGAAAGGAAATAAGGAAATAAATTAATGATGAGAATAAATTAACAATATATCATTCTAAAAACAGTAACAAATATATACGCCATATCTGGCTAAAAAAAAGAAAGGTATGGGTAGCCAGATCATCTAGAAACACTTTCCAACACTATAAAAATATAAGTTTTACGACAAAACTTGCCAATTCATTACGGTAACATGACTAAGCAAAAAAATGCAAAACAAATAAAAAAGGGCACTCTATGAAAAATAGCAACGTGCTAATGGTGGTCCCTTCAGAAAACAAAAATCTCAGCCACGTGCTAGGCAAACCATCAAGGCACATTTTCCGACAAATAAACATCTAAATGAATCATTACTCTGTGATAGTTACTTAGTACGTAGTAATTTTGAAAGAAATGGGAAAAAAAACGAAAAATGGCAAACACAGGAAAATCGAACACATACCTATAGTATTATTAGCCAAGCTTCAAGCCTAGTTGGAAAAGTAAGATGCTCCAAGTAAGGGCTCCAACAGGGAAAAATAGCCTAGTGAGGAAAGGAAATAAGGAAATAAATTAATGATGAGAATAAATTAACAATATATCATTCTAAAAACAGTAACAAATATATACGCCATATCTGGCTAAAAAAAAAAGATAGGCATGGGTAGCCAGATCATCTAGGAACACTTTCCAACACTATAAAAATATAAGTTTTACGACAAAACTTGCCAATTGCTTACGGTAACATGACTAAGCCAAAAAATGCAAAACAAATAAAAAGGGGAACTCGCGAAAAAATGGCCAACATTCTAATATACGGCATCTCAGATAAAAAAAAAAGAAATGCACGTGTTAGCCCAACCATCAAGGCACACTTCGTAAAAAATACACATGAAAAAAAAAATCAATACTATATGGCACTTCCGTACGCCGTAGTAAATTTTTACAAATATTGAAAAAAACAGAAATTGGCAACCGCAGGAAAACACGCCACACGCCGATAGCATCTACGGCGTACCTGACAATAACAAAGTCACGCATGGGTAGCCAGATCATCTATACACACTTTCCAATGCTATAAAAATGAAAGTTTTTCGATACTATTTGCTAATTTCTCACGGAAAAATGACTTAGCCAAGAAATGAAAAAAAAACTGAAAAAGGGACACTCTATGAAAAATAGCAACGTGCTAATGGTGATCCCTTCAGAAAACAAAAAATTCAGCCACGTGCTAGGAAAACCATCAAGGCACATTTTTCGACAAATAAACATCTAAATGAATCATTACTCTGTGATAGTTACTTAGTACGTAGTAATTCCGAAAGAAATGGGAAAAAACGAAAAAATAGCAAACACAGGACAATCGAACACATACTTATAAATATACGCCATATCTGGCTAAAAAAAAAGATAGGCATGGGTAGCCAGATCATCTAGAAACACTTTCCAACACAATAGAAATATAAGTTTTACGACAAAACTTGCCAATTCATTACGGTAACATGACTAAGCAAAAAAATGCAAAACAAATAAAAAAGGGCACTCTATGAAAAATAGCAACGTGCTAATGGTGATCCCTTCAGAAAACAAAAAATTCAGCCACGTGCTAGGAAAACCATCAAGGCACATTTTTCGACAAATAAACATCTAAATGAATCATTACTCTGTGATAGTTACTTAGTACGTAGTAATTCCGAAAGAAATGGGAAAAAACGAAAAAATAGCAAACACAGGACAATCGAGCACATACTTATAAATATACGCCATATCTGGCTAAAAAAAAAGATAGGCATGGGTAGCCAGATCATCTAGAAACACTTTCCAACACAATAAAAATATAAGTTTTACGACAAAACTTGCCAATTCATTACGGTAACATGACTAAGCAAAAAAATGCAAAGCAAATAAAAAGGGGCCCTCGCAAAAAAATGGCCAACATTCTAATATACGGCATCTCAGATAAAAAAAAAGACATGCACGTGTTAGCCCAACCATCAATGCACACTTTCGAACAAATAAACATGAAAAAAATCAATACTATACGGCAATTCCTTACGCTGCAGTAAATTTTTACAAATATTGAAAAAAACAGAAATTGGCAACCGCAGTTAAATACCCCACATACCAATGTCTACGGCGTATCTGACAAAAACAAAGTCACCGATGGGTAGCCAGATCATCTATACACACTTTCCAATGCTATAAAAATAAAAGTTTTGCGATACTATTTGCTAATTTCTCACGGAAAAATGACTTAGCCAAGAAATGAAAAAAACTGAAAAAGGGGCACTCGCGGAAAAATGGCCAACATTCTAATATACGGCATCTCAGATGAAAAAAAACACATGCACGTGTTAGCCCAACCATCAAGGCACACTTTCGAACAAATAAACATGAAAAAAAAATCAATACTATACGGCAATTCCTTACGCTGCAGTAAATTTTTACAAATATTAAAAAAAACAGAAATTGGTAACCGCAGTTAAATGCCCCACATACCAATATCTACGGCGTACCTGACAAAAACAATGTCACGCATGGGTAGCCAGATCATCTATACACACTTTCCAACACTGAAAAAGCAAAAGTTTTGCGACACTATTTGGCAATTTCTTACGGAAAAATGACTTGGCCAAAAAATGCAAAAAACTGAAAAAGGGGCACTCGCGGTAAAATGGTCCTCGTGGTGATGAACGGCATTTCAACTAAAAAAAAAATCATGCACGTGGTAACTAAATCATCCACCAAGAATTTCCACATCCGATAACCTATACAAGTTGCACCATTCTACGACAATTTCATAATACGTAATAACTTTGATAAATATGCAACTTACCTTAGAAGGGTAAACTCGGACGCGAACGACCCCGACGTGTCTCAGAAATCTGGGAATGAGGAGAGCTAGAGCGAAGCACGTCTGTACACTACCAGAGCGTGTGGGCAAGTGACCGACTGCAGGTCGATCACCCACAAATTCCATCACGGGGGTGAGTCACGTGATAAAAACCTCTTTTGTTTTGACGCTCGGGGTCGCGTACGACCCACCGTACCTATCCAGGGTTAAAGGGATGGCTCCTGTCAGCAGTTCATGTGGAATTGATACGCAATGTAACATTGGATATTCTACTTGGGCTTAAGCCGACACAGTTAGAATGGTCCTCTGACGCAGACCTATTGTCTCCCAGATGGGAATAAGTCCCGAACTGCAGATCGTCCTCTTCTCCTCGAGCGTCTTCAAGAAACTACCTCGATATGTAGCCCCATACGAGAATCCTCTAGTGGAGATAACAGACATCATGTCTCTGTGATGGAGGGGATAGACTCAGGATTTCCTGTTCATCCCATCCAATCACCTGCTGAAGGTCCTCAACATGCTGAGATCCTTTCAGGGAGGAGTAGATCTGTTGGCTCCCAAGTAGCCCAAGAGCAGTCGGTCCTCTTTAGCGAAGGAACTGAGGCTGACGCTGGCCCTAGCTCTGAACCCAGGACTATTTCAAAAGGTTCAGAAGTTAATTGCCTTCGATTTATCACAGAGAACCCGAACCCTTCATTTCATGATTTTCTAGCCCTTGCGGTTAGGAAAAGATTTGGGATCTGAGAAGGCTAAATAGAAGAATACAAGTCTAAGTCAACTAGAAGACAATATGAGTCTTCTTGGAAAAAGTGGGTTGCTTTTGTAAAAGCAGAAGGACCGAAAGAAATTTCAATGAACTTCTGTCTGTCTTTCTTTGTCCACCTTCATAATCAAGGTCTGATAGCCAACAGGATAACTATGTGCAAGTCAGCCTTGACTATACCTCTTCTATATACCTTTCAAGTGGATCTGACGAATGAAATCTTTAACAAGATCCCGAGGGCATGTGCAAGGCTTATGCCTGCAGCACCACCAAAGCCCATCTCTTGGTCTTTGGACAAGGTCCTACATTATGCCTCATCTATGAACAATGAAGATTGTTCCCTTAAGGATCTAACCCAAAAGGTTATTTTTCTGTTCGGTATAGCCTCCGGGGCTAGAGTTAGTGAAATAGTGGCAATATCTAGAGATGAGGGCCCATTCAGTTCACAGAAGCGGGAGAACTGAATCTCTTCCCTGATCCAACCTTTCTTGCTACGAATGAACTACCCACTAAGAGTCTGCCCTCTGAAGGAAGATGTGTCTCTATATCCTGTAGGGTGTCTAAAGGTCCATCTTCGTAGAACTTCAGACTTCAGGGGATTACAGCTCTCTAAACGATAAACCTCTGGATCAAACTTATCCATAAAACAACTGAGTGCGATGCTCATCTACTTTATTCGTAGAGCATATCCTGACAGTACTCCCGCAGGTCATGATCCGAGAAAAATTGCTTCATCACTGAATTTCTCTCTGTATATGGACTTTGAGCGTCTTCGTTCATACACCGGATGGAAATCATCCAGAGTGTTTTACAAACACTATGCGAAACAGGTCCATGAACTAAAGCACTATGTAGTAGCGGCAGGTAGTGTATTAAAACCTGCCCCCTAATTACTGTCATAAACTGTTGATTAATTGGGACCTTGAATGTCCTCGCTCATATACTGGATGAGTTCATCCAGAGTGTTCTACAAACACTATGCTAAACGGGTCCATGAACGGAAGCATTATGTGGTGGCGGCGGGTAGTGTATTTATACCTGCCGTCTAATTCTACGATGAACAGCTAATTGACTGGGACTGTCAATTAAAGGGATAAGGGGTCATCACTTTTAGTATGACTTTCCTTTGAATGAGTGTTACCATGGTGACACTAACTCTGTTAAAAAATCCTAGGTGTGGAATTATACAGATAGGACTAGTGCCATGTGTACGTATTACACAGTGTCGATAGAAGGTAACCGGTACAGAAATTACGAAGAGAAATTTTATTATAAAATTTTTTTTTCAATCTGAGAGGTACACTTATCATTTCTTTTCTTTAAAGAAAGAAATATAATTTCTGTATTTGTTACAGGTATAGTTCTGTTATCATGCTACATTAGTTTTACTTGTTAATTCATTTAGTCATTTATTAGAAATAAATGTCTATTAGAATGTAATTGCGTCCTAATTCGCCCGACAATAGCAGGTTTAAAAAAGGTCAGAGTTCTTTGATTTACTGAAGTAAGTATTCTTCATATAATTGTATGCTTGCAAACAATGGATATAAGAGACACTGATATTGATTCGGCAATATATACAAACTATGAGACTGTTTGCATATTCAGTGTGTACGTATGTTTGTTCAAACAATATATGCTAACCTTGAGTCTCCTTTTCTACTGTCTAGAATGACTCTTCCATGTAGGGGGCAGGAAGCACTAACTTAGTTTATGATTAGTGATGATGACGGATAACAGTAACGTCATTTGTCTCAATTGGTCCAAATGACCATAGAAATGTTGTCCCAAGGTTAAGGCACGGGTGAAAATCCACAGATACATTAATGCTCTGGTACGCTTCCATCAGGACGACATGGCTTGAGCCCAAAAAACGGATTTTGAGCGAAGCGAAAAATCTATTTTTGGGTGAGATGGCCATATCGTCCTGATGGACCCACACTTCTTTTCTAATAGAAAAGATCTTCACAGTATCCCTTCCCGAAGTACTGTATCTGTAGCACCATGCTCAATGCTACAAGAGAATATTCGCCATCTTGGATATGGCGCTGTTGTGATACTCAATAGTAGTATGAGAACTAGGGTAACCTTGATGCGGCTCCCCTTCTATTCTGCCACTTTCCCCCTCGAAGCGTAAACGCTATTAGGGGTGCAGATTGCTATGTGGCGTGACAAGAATACGTCCTCTGATATTATGTGATATCCTTGAGAAAAAATTTAAGGATATTCGTGCCAGGATTGGAATTCTGGAGACCTAAAGGTAAAATTCTCTGGGAATATCACTGCAGTACATATATCCCTTAGGAAGCTACTTAAAGGAACTTCCATCAGGACGACATGGCCATCTCACCCAAAAATAGATTTTTTACTTCGCTTAAAATCCGTTTTCTGGTTATATGCAAATATACAGAGAACCGTTTGTGTTTGTGCTTCCAAAACCTTTATTTTTTTTTCTTTCTCTTCTTTTTCTTACGCTTATCAAAATTTGCAATTCTTTATATATTTAAGTAATAAATAAATAGATTCAATTTCAAGATTACTTAAGACCTTCACACATGTTCTCTCTAACCTTTCCTAACCAAAAGCATTTAGATCTTCTGCAAACAGCATTTCCCTGTTAAGGCGGATGCAAATGCAATATTCTCCTGTTTTTTTTCTCTCTCTCTCTTACTTTCAGGTGAAATACCATCCTGCAATTTCCTCCAACTAGACCTACATCCATTTATGTAGTTTATACTTTAATACAACTGTAGTGTAATAGAAAATACGAATTTGACAATTAAACCACAAATCCTACTTGATAACTTATTTTTCTTTACGCATGAAAGATGTTTTATATCTAAGTATAAAGCAGCAGAGAAATATACTTTTGCATAGTCCTGTATGTTTTATTACATATATACAAAATATTCATATGAAAGTAACCCCATATGCATGTTCTTTGTTATGTAGTTTCAAAGTAAACTTAGATGAAAAGTTACTCACATATTCATGTATATATATATATATATATATATATATATATATATAAATATATATATATATATATATATATATATATATATATATATATATATATATATATATATATATATATATATATATATATATATATATATAAATATATATATAAATATATATATATATAAATATATATATATAAATATATTTTTGGGCTCAAGCCATGGCGTCCTGATGGAAGGTTCCTGTTTGGTAGCTTCCTTGGGTATAAGACTACTAAGATATTCCCAGAGAATTTAACCACAGGTTATCACAGAATTCTAACTTCTGGAGCGAGTATCTCAAAGGTTTCCCTTTAAGACATCGTAATACAACAGGGGACACGCATGTCTGGTCGTGCCACATAGCTATCTCCACCCCGAACAGAGTTAACGCTTCGGTGTGTAAGGGCTGAGAATAGCTGGGAGCCGTTCCACAGCTAATCTCACTCGTGGCTACTACTGATACTCGAGACGTAAACAAACGGACGCCATTGCTCTAATGACGTCACGCGCGTCTTTATCCTTTGTTTAGTAGCTGCCCTACTTAGACGGATTTTCCCTTGTGTGAACTTTATCGCTTTGCATCTTCGCTATGTCGTTACCTTCAGCCTCGCCTTCTTCTGGAAAGTTGAGTACAAGGTTCCAGTATTGTTTAATTAAGCTCTGGCCGTAAAGTAAATATTATTTCGCGAAATAATTGATGTTTTGTGGCAGAGCTGTGCCTCTACCGGACCCGCCATTTTATGGCGTCGTTGTTGTTTTGCATGTCTTATTTAGTTAGCCACAACAACGCTTCCGGCATTATATACTAATCGAATACATTAGTTTATTTAGTCTTCATAGCTAGGAACTTTTATATCGTGTTTAGACGCTTTTTATCGGTCATCGATTGACCTCATACCAGTCGGCTACTATAGCCCCCAGGCCAGGAGCCTATATACAAGTGTTCATGCATGATTTATCAGTGATCCTAGACTAAGTTATGAAGATAGTGGCATTATTATTTTACAATACTTTTGACTAGTGATGCAAATGTTTTCGCCTTCAGGGACCATATAGGGGATAGGCTAGTCAGTGATTCTTTCTAGCCTAACCTAACCTTAGGACCCCTATATGCTTCCTTCATCCCCTGCCTTGGCACTCCCTCTATTTAGCCTTGATCCCTTTTCTGAGTAAAGGGATTTATTGTCTAATAGAGTATTTTATCGCCTCTCAGTCCTCCCTAAAGGAATGAACCCCCTTTAGGATTGCGTCTGAGAGTGAGGTTAGGCTAGCCTACCTCTATGGCTAGGATAGTCTACGACTTTCCTGCGATAGCGATACGTCTTCTTCCTTGCCTAGTTCAGGACTTTTAGCCCTGATCTAGGCCGGGTTAGGAAGGTTTCTCTGTTCCTTGCTGAAACTGTACTCTTGCACCGTTTTAGCCGATCAGCCTAATCTTAGGTTAGGGAGTGTCCTCCCTTCCCTTTGTGGCCGCTCTGGTACAGAAACCCTTCCTGGGAAGACCCCTCTCTTCTCCCTCCCCACCTATCTCTTGTATAGCCTAGCCTATGCTTAGGTTAGTTTATACTCATCTGTCCCCTGTCCTACAAATCCTCCTTAGGGTGGAAGAGTAGGGCTACCCGAGCTTCCCTGTGCTGTCCGCTCTGGTACATATACCTTCATAGTGTCCTATAAGGTTAGTTACTAGTGTAGCTCTGCATAGGGGAGTCTCCCCCCCCCCCCCTCTTGGGTGTTCCCTAGTCCTCCCTTGGGCTACCTGCTCCCGGTCCCTAGTGACCCCTGCTTATGGATGCTAGAGCCTGTCTCTATCATGGGTACACCCCCTCAGGGAGGGGGAGGGATGTCTGGAACCCTGACGGTACTTCCTGCATCCTTTCCCCCCTCCCCCTGTCTCTCTATCTATCCGGGTGCCGGTCTCTTGCCGCCTCTACTGCCGGCAATACCTGCCTCCCTCTTGGTGACTTCCCTACCCTTGCCGCCAGCCCCCCGTGTACCGAGGGACTGCCGGCTGCCGCCGGCTATTACCGGCAGCTCTCCTACTCCTATCTATTCGTCCGCTTGCCGGTCGATCTCCGGAGTGCCGGCATATACTGCCGGCAACCCGATACTACCTGTACCATCCTTACCCCAGTCACCAATCCGGCATCCTCCGGCTGCCGGAGCCGCCGCTCCCTGCCGGCGTGCCGCCGTTGTGCCGGCGGCCGCCATCCTGGTATCTAACTGACTTTGAAAATTGTCTGTTCTAGTGCCAGAATCTATGCTGGAGCGAGCTCCGGCGTGCCGGCGGCTTGCCGGATGCCCCGGAGGCGTCAAGAATACTTGCACCCCCTCTCTGTAGCTATCATAAGACTAAGATAGCCCTACCTTGCAAATAGATAAGCTGCTTTGCTTCTAAGATCAGTACCTAGTACTGCTCTATTAGTGATCATGCTGTCTCTTTGCATTCTTCTATTTCCAGCATGCTATGTGCATCTTAGCGCGGCTGGTTGCCAGAAGCAGTTACCCTTAATGAGGCCTTCTGGCTCTTATCTGGGAACCGAATGAATTCGATCCCAACCTTGTCCTTGGCTTTCCATGGAGTTCCAATATAATGGGAATCCTAGGAAACTATATCCAATGATCTCGGTCATTTGGATTATCCCAGGACCAAGCCTATGGTAACCAGCCGGGCGAGATGCATGGAGCGTGTTCTCCTTTACTGTTTCATTCTCTATGCATCACACCTTCCTTAAGTTAAAATTAATGATTAATATTAACTTAATTTAAGAGCCATTCCTATGACTCCCCCATACTCATTTTCTCTTTCTTCCACAGGAGGAGCAGATGAAGTGCGATTTCGCCTACTGTGCTGTGAAACGCTCGCAGTTTTACGGACATACGGCGTGCAGGACTCACGCCCCTTGCTCAGACAAGAAAGGGGATTGGAAGTTCTGGAATCCACTGGAATGTACGGTCTGCCAGGCCTACCTAGTTGAGGCCTTCCATAACCCTCCCTCAGCGGAGGTTAGAGACATTGCTCGTGAAAAACTGCGCAAGTGGGTGCGTGGTTTTCAGAGAAATGCTACTGGACCGTACCTGGCCACCGAAGAACTGAGGTCCCTGTTGTTCCCTAAGGCCTCCCCTGACTCAGTGGTTCCAAAGGAAGCAATCCCCACTGTCCAAATTACGGTGGAACCTGATGTGGTCATGGCTCAGTCCATGCACGAGTGTCGTTTGGATTCCGAGGATGATGAACAGATCTCTGACGTCTCGGAAGACACGGAGAAGACGCTTATGGCTCAAGGAGCCGAAGAGGACGAAGACAAGGTGGAATACACCGAGTCGGAGATTGGAGCTACTCCCTCGTCCATCCCTCCGCCTACTCCTACACCGACGGAATTGTCCCTTCCGTCTACCTCCTCGACCCCGGATCCTTCCTCTTCTACCCAAGAACTGATCCGACTGATTAGAGCTGTCATGGACGACAGACTGAAGGAGAACCAGGAGTCCATCAGGTCTATGATTGGATCCAGAGACACGAAGAAGATCTCGGTCAAGGATCTCCCAGCTTGCTCTCATGCCAACCCGTGGAGGTATGCAGAGCATATGGTTATTGCGACCGGCAGGATCTTTGTTAGCGACAAGATCGGCACGGTCCCGTTGGAAGATGTGGAGTTCTTCCCAAGCTTCGAGGCCTACCCGGACTGTTACGTCCGACTTCGTTCCGAACCTGCCTCGAAGGAGGAGACCGAACCTAAAGAAGAGATAGTGTTCGATCTCGCAAAGGCCCAGGCTATGCTAGCCTCCGCATTTAAGAGCAGGGGCTTTACCTGCTCTAAGCTTCCTGCCTTGAGCAAGAAGCATCCTACATATGTCGCACCTGACACTGCGATTCTTCCATTTTTGGAAAAGGCCTTAGCTGCATGCCTTAAAGCGGCGGAAGAAGGAAAACCCTGCCCTGCACTGGAGGAGTGCAGACCCTTCTCCATCGTGACACCCCCTGACACTAGACAATGGAAAGATGTCCAACATACTTTCGTCGTGGGTAGGCTCGATCCTGACGTCGCCGGACGTCAGTTTAATGAAGACCTCCCTAAGCTCAATGATCACCTCCTTCGCCGGGAACAAGACACGAAGGAGAGGCTTGCGGCATCGCTTTCTCATCAAGTCCAACTTGAAGTTATGGCCTGTGACACAGCAGTACCTGATCACTACATGGTACTGGCCAAATCCCACTTACTCACGGTAATGAAGGACTTGTACCATTTCATAAAGGCTCGTAGAGCCTGTCGTGAATTCGTGTTTGTCGGTGCCACCGTGAAACACGAACCCCGGAGGCTGATTTCCTCCAACATCTGGGGAAAGCACCTGTTTCCTTCTGACCTTGTCAAGGAAATAACTGACAGAGCCGCCACGGAGAATAGGAACCTTCTCCACAAGTGGGGCATGTCCAGAAAAAGGAAAACCTCTCAGGACGATGGACCTCAGCCTAAGAGGAAACCTCAGAAGCCGAAACCCCAGCAACGTCAACAACGACGTCAGTTTCCGGGACCCGCTACCTCCCAAGTGGTTGCCCAACCACAACAGACCTTTCAATTGGTCCCCCAACCGGTGTTGTCACAGTCACCGGTCTTCACCCCTGCCTTTGAGCAGCCATCCACTACCTTTCATGCCAGAGGTAGAGGCTCGTCCAGGGGTGCAAGCAGAGACGCCTCTCGTCGTCCCTCCAGAGGTAGAGGAGGAAAGGGAGCTAGCGGCCGAGGCAACAAGTCCTCGGGACACCAGAAGCAATGAAGTGCTTCCGGTGGGAGGAAGACTTCGCCAATTCCAGGATCGTTGGACCTTCGATCCTTGGGCACACAGCATCATCAAGAACGGTCTAGGCTGGAGTTGGGTGCAACCACCCCCAATCTTCCAGCGGTTCTTTCAACAATCAACCCCCATTCTGGAAGAATATGTTCTAGACCTCTTGAACAAGAAGGTGATAAGGAAGGTAAAGTCCACCAGGTTCCAAGGGAGACTGTTTTGCGTTCCCAAGAAGGACTCAGACAAGCTCAGAGTCATTCTGGACTTATCCCCCCTCAACAAGTTCATAGAGAACAACAAATTCAAGATGCTGACGCTTCAACAAATAAGGACCCTTCTGCCTCAAGGTTCCTACACGGTCTCTATAGACCTGGCGGATGCCTATTGGCACATTCCAATGAACCATCACGCTTCCTCCTACCTAGGATTTCGACTCCAAAGGAAAAGCTACGCCTTCCGGGCCATGCCATTCGGCCTCAATGTGGCCCCTCGGATCTTCACAAAGCTGGCGGATGCCATAGTACAACAGCTCCGCCTAAGAAACGTCCAGGTGATGGCCTACCTCGACGACTGGCTAGTCTGGGCTCCATCGCCCGAAGAGTGTACAAAGTCTTGCGACGAAGTTACCCAGTACCTAGAACACCTGGGATTCAAGATCAACGAGAAGAAATCTCGCCTCTCTCCGGCTCAGAAGTTTCAGTGGCTGGGAATCCACTGGAATCTTCAGTCACACCGCCTTTCCATCCCCCAGAAGAAAAGGAAGGAAATAGCAGGGTCTGTCAAGCGACTACTGAAATCCAAACGCATTTCAAGACGACAGCAGGAACGAGTTCTAGGCTCTCTACAATTCGCCTCAGTGACAAACCCAGTGCTTCGTGCACAGCTAAAGGATGCCGCGGGAGTCTGGAGACGATCGGCATCCATCGCTCGAAGAGACCTCAAGAGACGGCTTCCAAACAGACTTCGACGCCTCCTAAAGCCGTGGTCGGAAGCAACGGCCCTAAAAAGGTCCATTCCTCTCCAACACCCTCCTCCATCACTCAACATCCACACGGATGCCTCACTGGAGGGCTGGGGAGGTCACTCCCACCTGAAACAAGCTCAAGGGACCTGGTCTCCACTATTCAAGACGTTCCACATAAACATCTTGGAGGCCATGGCGGTCCTTCTTACTCTGAAGAAGCTATCCCCGCCGCCCTCGATCCACATCCGTCTAACCCTAGACAACTCGGTGGTAGTTCGTTGTCTCAATCGCCAGGGCTCAAGATCGCCCCAGATAAATCAGGTGCTTCTCCCAATCTTCCGTCTGGCGGAGAAGAAGAAGTGGCACCTGTCTGCAGTTCACCTACAAGGATTCCGCAACGTGACAGCGGATGCTCTATCTCGGACAAACCCGATAGAGTCGGAATGGTCTCTAGACGCAAGATCATTCTCCTTCATCTCTCATCAAGTCCCAGAACTTCAGATAGATCTCTTTGCAACGAGCGACAACAATCAACTTCCTCTGTACGTAGCCCCGTACGAGGACCCCAAAGCAGAAGCGGTGGACGCCATGTCACTGGACTGGAACAGATGGTCGAAGATATACCTGTTCCCTCCCACCAACCTTCTGTTGAAAGTCCTCTCCAAACTGAGAACCTTCAAAGGGACAGCGGCCCTAGTGGCTCCCAAGTGGCCCCGGAGCAACTGGTACCCCCTGGTCCTGGAGCTGCAGCCCAAGCTGATCCCTCTCCCGGGCCCAGTTCTCTCTCAACAAGTACAGAAGTCGACTGTCTTCGCTTCATCATCGAAAATCAAGGACCTTCATCTCATGATTTTCTCTCCCTTGCCGCAAAGAAGAGGTTTGGGATCTCGAAGAAAAGTCTAGACTTCCTAGAGGAATACAAGACCGAATCCACGAGACGGCAATACGAATCATCCTGGAGGAAATGGGTCTCCTTTGTTAAAGCAAAAAATCCTAAAGAAATCACCATTGATTTCTGTATGTCCTTCTTCATTCACCTTCATGGACAAGGATTAGCAGCCAATACGATTTCAACCTGCAAATCGGCTTTGACTAGACCAATTCTATATGCTTTCCAAATTGATCTGTCCAACGACATCTTTAACAAACTGCCGAAAGCATGTGCTCGCCTACGCCCAGCACCCCCTCCGAAACCGATCTCCTGGTCACTAGACAAGGTGCTCCATTTCGCCTCCAACTTGGACAATGATTCATGCCCCCTCAAGGATCTGACTCAGAAAGTTATATTTTTATTTGCTCTCGCCTCGGGAGCTCGAGTCAGCGAAATAGTGGCATTATCAAGAGAAGAGGGACACATCCTGTTTGCTGATTCAGGAGAAGTGACCCTCTCCCCCGATCCGACGTTTCTCGCCAAAAATGAATTACCCACCAAAAGATGGGGCCCTTGGAGAATATGCCCCCTGAAGGAGGATGTCTCTCTATGTCCAGTAGAGAGTCTCAAGGTCTATCTTCGCAGAACTTCAAACTTTGGTGGAGGCCAACTCTTCAAAGGAGAAACATCGGGCAGCGACCTGTCACTGAAACAATTAAGAGCGAAAATCACCTACTTCATTCGCAGAGCGGATCCGAACAGTACACCCGCTGGTCATGATCCTAGAAAAGTGGCATCTTCTCTGAACTTCTTTCAGAGCATGGACTTCGAGAGCCTTAAGAACTTTACGGGCTGGAAGTCCTCGCGAGTTTTCTTTAAACATTATGCGAAACAAGTGCACGAAATCAAACATTTTGTGGTAGCCGCAGGTAGTGTTATGAAACCTGCACCTAACTCTGCGTAGAACAGTGAGTTACTTGGGACTCTAACTCTTCGGGTGCCTATGTTGACCCTCGAGTGATTCATAGTGATGTCTAAAAACACTTAGTGCTTTTATAACTGTTCTTATCCCAGGTGAAATGTCATAGTGTCACACAAGTGCCGCATGCCTTGAGCATGATGTGTTATTTAAAGACTTGCGTTCCTCGAGAACGAGTACCTACTAATCCTGAAATTCCCTTTCAGATTCAAGAGCAAGCCTTTATTTCTATGTACATTATTATTACTGTAAATGAACTTTACTTTTGCTGTAAATTATTTAATTTCTGCATTGTGAAATAAAATTTCTATTTTATTACTTGTGCGTCTCTTTCAGCTCCTACTTACTATGAAATACATACTGTCATAGTTTTATTTATTCCTCCTTTCTTATGGTCATGAAGAATTTAAGATGTCTATTCCTAAATTATATTCACCTTGTCTCAGTAAGGTTCCTACACGAATACTTACTTCTGATAATCAGGAGATGAACTCTACACACAGTGCCCAACCACCACTGGCCTACTTCAGAATGTTCCTATACAAATATCAAACATTCTGCTTCATCTCTAAGCTCTTAAAAGCTCTTCTGTCAAGATGAATAGCCCTTCAATACCACTTTGACGTCGGCATAGCCCATGGGAACTTCCTACCAATGGGGGGCAGGATACTTCGTTCCTATGGTTCTTACCTAAGATTACTTTGCTGTTTTGTCAATGCCTAGGCACTTAACTCTGGGGGAAAATCTACCACGATACATTGATTCTCTGGTACTCTTCCATCAGGACGCCATGGCTTGAGCCCAAAAAACGGATTTTGAGCGAAGCGAAAAATCTATTTTTGGGTGAGATAGCCATGGCGTCCTGATGGACCCTCCCTACTACTTCGTTCAGTTTGTTCCCACCCTACACAATTGTATCATGGTGATGGGCAGCAACTGGCGCCAGGATAAAGACGCGCGTGACGTCATTAGAGCAATGGCGTCCGTTTGTTTACGTCTCGAGTATCAGTAGTAGCCACGAGTGAGATTAGCTGTGGAACGGCTCCCAGCTATTCTCAGCCCTTACACACCGAAGCGTTAACTCTGTTCGGGGTGGAGATAGCTATGTGGCACGACCAGACATGCGTGTCCCCTGTTGTATTACGATGTCTTAAAGGGAAACCTTTGAGATACTCGCTCCAGAAGTTAGAATTCTGTGATAACCTGTGGTTAAATTCTCTGGGAATATCTTAGTAGTCTTATACCCAAGGAAGCTACCAAACAGGAACCTTCCATCAGGACGCCATGGCTATCTCACCCAAAAATAGATTTTTCGCTTCGCTCAAAATCCGTTATATATATAAATATATATATATATATATATATATATATATATATATATATATATATATATATATATATATATATATATATATATATATATATATATATATAAATATATATATATATATATATATATATATATATATATATATATATATATATATATTCATGAATAGGTTTATTTCATTGATTAAGAGAAAGAAACCTAGATGAATTGTATTGATTTCGTGAAGAAGTACAAGAAGACAAGAGAGACTCACGTTAAAAGAGGGAGTCAAACCGAGTCAAAGGACGTTGCTATCACATGTATTTCAAACCAAGCAGTTATCACCGAAAAACGAAAATAGGATGTCGTAAAGTGGTAACACGACGCCGATCTGATAAACATGAAATTCCTTTTGGATGAAACTGTCACCGGAAGTCTATACGTCACCTGCAGCCATCTTGGGAAACACCTTGAAATTAACCATATAAAGGGAGAGGTCTCCACATCAGTTAGTTTTGTCCAGCCAGCATCCACAGTTCGAGAATGTCTGTTCGACCTTACAGGTCCCCCGGCTCAGCTGGTCGCCTACAACATTCTGTCTCTAGAAATGGACAGACACCCACCAAGCAACAGAGCCCCCCGACTCTGAAATTGTCGCCATCCAGCCATGGTGTAGAGGGAACCTTCGAGGAGGGCAAAAGAATGTATGACTCCTGTTATTCCGTTATAAGTTCCAAGAACCACTAGAAAGAGAGCAGAGACCAAGAGAGCACTCCACACCCGACGAAGATAAGAAACAGCAAGGAACACCTTAGAGGGGAGGGAAGTCTACGGGATTCTTACTCCAGAATCAAGGTTTTACAATTTATGCATTTCTGGCCTATGACCCAGTAAACTTTTAATGTACAATTTCAGAACAGAATTCGTCTTGTGAATGAAGAAACTACGTGGTGCTATCCATAACCCCCTTATACCTGAGGAATAGCCTTATTATTTTAGTTTAAAAAATAACTATGTTTCTGTGATGTTAAAGAACATTCAAATTCACGATTATTTAAGAACCCTACTATGAATCAGTAATTAATTATAGAAGGCTTCCCACTTGTGGCAGCCATTCTTGGATAGTTTTTCTGTATGTTGTTAATGAGTAAAAATTAATCCTAAATTATTTACAGATAAAACTTGAGTAACCTTGAAAAAGGAAAAGGTCAACAAAAAAGTTTTTTTTCGTATGAGGAAAAAGGATACATCGAAAAAGACTACAGATATGTGAGTAATATTTAATTCTTTCTCTTTTACCTTGTTTTGTATTGTGTCTCTTATATAAGAGTATATTTTTAGGAAAAGGAATTTTGTTGATATTTTATCGTAATACAGTTTAAGTTTAACACGAAAAAACGACAAACTTCCCATAAAGAATAATAGTTTTGAGATTGACACAGTAATTAATTCTGTTGATAGGAATTAAATAGAAAACTCACCAAAACCGGACATCTTTGTGGAAATGTAGGAAGCAGTAATCCAGTGAAACAAAGATTAGAGAAGTGTAATGCAGATAAGTGCTTAGCTGATACGGAAAGTAGGATCTCTAGTTTTAGACTAACTGGGGAAGTCGCGGAAATAAAGCAGGCAATCCTATTAGTAAACAATAAGGTATTTGAAAATATCAACACTATTCGTGAGTTTTAAAGAAAACTATAGGCTATTATGTCCTGTTAAAGAGAGAATAGTTCAAGATAAAAGCAATTGCTAATGACAATTCGCTTTCTGTAGCTGTAAATGAAGTATTAGTATCCCAGATTTTAATTTTAACGAAGATAGAGGGAAGAAAACCAAAACACTAGAAAATTACAAGAAAGAATCTAAGAAACAAATAGCCACATTTACTACCAGGAAATTCAGAATAATTTAGATAGTTATAGGGAGTCAGATCCATAGATCATACTGATAGCACAAATTACCCTACATATAACCAGAATGAAAAGCACTTCTTTATGATAAATTCAATTCATGGAAGTAATCAGTATAGAGAAAACAATGGAAACATTTAAATCTAAAGAACGTGTTCATGAAAATAACTAGAATTGTCAAAAGGGTGATCACACACACAAGGAAGGTTGTCATTAAGATAAAAAACTACATTACAACATAACAGAAAACTCTTTCCACAATACCCTTCTGGCATAGACAAAAAATAAAATGAAAATCCTACAAATAGTACAGTAGTAAGCAAATTCAAAAAGTTACTGTAGTGGTTATAATGAAAGTCAAAAAGGCAGGGATTTACTAGATAGGAAGGATTACATAGGTAATGGATTAAATAGGGCAGGTAAACAGAGTGGATAGATTATTCATGCAAACAGAGGAATAAAGGGTATTGCGGAATATCCTGCTCCACAAAAAAATTGAAAGATGTAAAAAAAAATTAAAAAATGATAAGATCTTATTGACTAATGCTGCAGTATTTTGCTACCATAGCCAAACCTATAACAGAGTTAACGAAGAAAGATGTAATATGCGAATTGAAAATATAAGAAAAAGGCTTTTAACCCCTGAGAGGGAAATGAGTTATTGCTTCTACATTAGTTTAACTACATTTTTACCAAGGACTTTTATTAAGCATGTGATGCCTCAAATATAAGCCCCAATGAGGTTAGTGTTTCATCAAAGTAGTGATAAATAACTAAAGCACAACTGAGAAGGACAGTTTAGCCCAGGGGTTGTCGTTGTGGGTGAAATTCCCCCCCACCTCACCCCCCCCCCCCGCCCCCTGGGGTGTATTTTGTTTTTCAGTGTGTGAATTGTGACCACAGTAAGTTTACGTGGCGAGGAAAACAATCATAGGGTTTGGCCTATCTGGGCTGTCACCTGGGCTGGAATTATACCTGTGCTGACCCCAAGTTAATCTGAGGATTGGAAAATGTACTGAGAGGGGGAGAAACAGCAATGTAAAATTTACCATCCAAGTTAATCGTAGGATGAGAAAAAGATCTTTAAAAAGAGGATAAATCATATCAAACAGAAATGTCAATAAAAACATAATTGAAATTTATGCTCAGTTTTTAAATCCACTTGAAGGCTTCCCTTTGCCAAGGCTAAGCCCTCTTGTTAATTTGGGTTAAAACAAAAATAAATCTACAGTGAAGAGAGCAGCCCTAATTACTATACATATATATTAAAAAAAGATGAAATAGTTATCTATATTAATTTTCAGTAAAGAATAAAGTACAGACTATTTATTGTAAGTAGTGTGAAAACTCTCTCTCTCTCTCTCTCTCTCTCTCTCTCTCTCTCTCTCTCTCTCTCTCTCTCTCTCTCTCTCTCTCTCTCCATGAGATATACATATTTAAATACTTATACACACACACACACACACACACACACACACACATATATATATATATATATATATATATATATATATATATATATATATATATATATTTATATTCCCATATATGCATATATACAGTATATATATATATACATATATATACATATATATATATATATATATATATATATATATATATATATATATATATATATATATATATATATATATACATATATATATATATATATATATATATATATGTATATATATGAAAATATAAATATATATATATAATGTATATATATACATATATATATATATATATATATATAAATATATATATACAGTATATATATATATATATATATATATTTATATATATATATATATATATATATATATATATATATATATGTATATATATATGTATATATATATATATATATATATATATATATATATATATATATATATATATATACTGTATATATATATATATATATATATATATATATATATATATATATATATATATATATATATATATATATATATATATATATATATATATATATTAGATAAATAAAACAATAACTGAAATAGTGAATAATGTAGATGCTGTCATAGGCTATGTACGAAAACTCATTTACTGACTGCTAACATGAATTAATTTCGAGTATGTCTGGTGACTTCATTTTGATCCGAGGTAGTCTTTTCTTGCATAAGCATACTTTTACGCAGTCTATATCAGTAAATAATTAATAGAGATTGATCTCTATGTTTACATGAGTTTGTGTGCAAGTTGTTTATAAATTAAGGAAGGCTGTGTCAGCTGCTATGGATTAATAGACGAGCTTCAAAAGTTAAAGGCATTCATTGTATAATCCATCATTAGACACTAGCCTCCAAATCACTTTCAGCTCCACTAAAGAAGATTTTGATCAAACAATTCAAATTGTAAATTATCTCAAAAGAGGAACCCTCAACTCACGTCTTTTCAAACAGTTTTGGAATCATTTGGATGCTGCCCATCATTCGCTTCTTTTCCAAACAAATATCTGTTGGATGTCAAGAGGAAATGTTACTGGGCAAATATTTGAGCTTAGAGACGAGCTCAAATTGTTTTTTGAAGTTCAAGGTGAGACTGAATTTTCTGCCAGGCTGAATGATAAAGAATGGACCATGCGTCTTTCTTGTTTGGTTGTTATATTTGAGCAGCTGAATAAACTGAATCTTTAGATACAATGAAGGTATACAAATATTACAAAATTCGTAGAAGCTTTGAAAGCTTTCATGAACAAGCTTGAAATTTGGAGGAGAAAGGTCAAAACAAAACAAAAGATAAGCAATGTTTGAGAAACTGGTAACCCTTCTTGATGTTTGTGGTGAAGACAAGGTGCTTCCTCAATCTATAAATAATGAAATTTTGTAGCATTCAACAGCACTGGAAAATGAATTCAACAGATATTTTCCTATTCTTAGTGATGATGTGTTGGATTTGGTCAGAAATCCATTCAAAAGACCAGTTGATTGTCAAGAGGAATTCCTGGAGCTAAAAATTGATTCGGGGATAAGAGATATGTTTGATGAGAAACCAATAACAGAATTTTGGCGCTTGTATTATGAATCCTACCCAGAAGTGTCAGAAATAGTTATCTCTGCTTCCATTTGTGTCGACATATCTTTGCGAGTCAGCCTTTTTAACTTTGTTGCAAATTAAAAAGAAGCAACGAACTGGATTAGAGGTAGAAAATTACAGGCTGTGTAGCACACGCAGCCTGTCATTTTCTACTTCTAATCCAGTGCACTCTTCTGCATATTTAAGAATTAAGAAAAAAAAATCACCGGTTTCGTCATTTAAGAAACCGTAATCTTCTCAATTAAATTGATTGCAGATTTATAATAGCTTGTTATTCTACAGAACTTTTTAATTGCATTATTTTCAGTTTGGCATGAAAAGTAGCTCATTGAAATATATATATATATATATATATATATATATATATATATATATATATATATATATATATATATATATATATATGTATGTATGTATGTATGTATGTATGTATATATATATATATATATATATATATATATATATATATATATATATAAATATATATATATATATATATATATATATATATATATATATATATATATATATATATATATATATATATATATATATGTATATATATATATACATATATATAAATATATATATATATATATATATATATATGTATATATATATACATATATATAAATATATATATATATATATATATATATATATATATATATATATATATATATACACACATATATATATATATATATATATATATATATATATGTATATAAAATTTTCTTTTATTTAAATTTAATATAAAAATAAAATTTTCCATTTGAATTTAATTTGTAAAACTGCATTACTTATACATTAGGCACATAACACTTGTAAACTGTTAATGTACTGTACATATACTACTTAGGAAAAATTAAAAGGATTCTGGTTATATTTGCTTATCATATAGAATGCACTTTTTGAAACATACAATCTTGGAAAGGAGGGGGGAATAACATTCTGACAAATAGCGAAAGGGGTGCCTGGGCCAGGCAAGGCTGGAAACCTCTGGTTTAGCCATTTATTAGACCTTGATAGGTTTAGGCATTTAATGTTAAGGTATAGAGTTATCGTACTAACTGATCATAAACCCATTTGTAACCTTTTCAAACGAAGGGCTCTTATTCATAACTCAAAAATCAAATCGTTGGTTCCTTAGTGTACTGGAGTTCGCCCAGAATTTAGATGCATTATTGGTATGTTTAATGGTTTAGCAGATGGATTATCTAGAACCCAGGAAGATATCAAGAAGATTATTACTACCAATATTTTTGTTTCAGTTGTCAGATAGGAGATTTAGATTTAGGAAGATATAGCATAGAACTAGAGAAACAATTGGTTATTAGAAATGTTACAAGTGACTTTCTACCAAATAAAAATTCCAGATTAAAATTTGAAATTTATCAAAGGCATCCTTACAAAAGACTAGAGAGAAAATACTTGTTCCTGACTTACTAACAAACGAAGTACTAACAATAACTTATGCTCACAAGTTAGCGGAACATCCATTAATCAAAGACTGTACATGTAATGATGAATAAATTTGGCCTAATAAGTATGAAGGCTATGTAAATGTTAAATTTCATTTAGAAAGTAGAATTGCATTTCAATCCTTTTGAGGGGTGCAAACGGACCACATGGCACTTTGTCCCAAAACTTGACTGAGGATAAGTACTGGTCTTCATAGAAATTTTAACTTAATAGAGATAGGACTGCTGAGCCAGTAGCAGGAGCATTTAAGGCCAGGATAATCACTAGACATTCGTGTTTCGAGATACATCTCTCGGACAATGTACCCGGATTTACTAGTAAAATAAGAAAAATTGTGCAATATTATATTTTAAGTAAGAAAGGTGAGATAGCCCCCTAAAAGACAAGTTCAAATGGAACGGTAGTAAGGACAAATAAAAAGGATTGTTGATGTCCTGCGAGCTATCATTAGCTCAACCATAGAAGATTGATAATTAATTTCAAAAGATACCAAATTTAATTTGAATAACTCGGTAAGTGGAACGTTTGGATAAACCCCATGTTTTTGTTATAGATATATAAGAAAGACTACTAAACTCCTTGTTAGATTACGTGAGTCCCACTTTGCAATCACTTGACTATTTCATGTATTAGATAAATAAATGTTATGATTGTATAAAGGGTAATATCTAAGAAGTAAAGTTGGCTTCGAAAGTATATATGAAATTAAATGCAATCCAAAGTCCTACCGGAAAATGTCTCCAAATGATTAAAAGACTTCCTAGAGTAATGAAATATGACAAAATATGATAAGAGAACATCTGGTAAGGTTGGAGGTACGATTGATAATTGATGTATAGATGCTCATAAATATTTAACCTTCACCAGTGTACTAAGATCATTTACAAGATTGATAAAATAAGGAAGACAGTTGAGAAAAGAATAAGCAACGCATTAAGTGTTATTTGGTGTATGGAAGGAAAACAATGATTTCAGTCTAAATGATAGACTGGATAAAATAGCAACTAGTAAAAAATGAAATAACTGTATTATATTGATCAAGTTAACATGGATTTAGCTAATGAATATAAAGAAAGGGGAAATATTAAAACAATCATAATGTATATGTGAAATAGAT
>NC_090754.1:12381820-12384320 GCF_036898095.1 Palaemon carinicauda
CAACGCAAAAACTTAATCCCTTGTAAATGTAGCGTTATTGGTAATAGGATGTTATGGACTAACACAGTGTAAAATTAATAACAGGATTATTCTCAACTAATTTATGGAAATTCGACGGTCAGGAAATGAAGTAGTCTTGGTTTCCTGGAATTTTTAGATATCATTAATACTGAAGTCCCCTGAACAACTTAAATAGGAAATGCATTAAGAAATACAACCTTTCCAGGTGAAATTTAGTATGACACTTAATATTTGATATGATATAAATGTAAGATAATTTAATATATAATTTAACATTTGGAACTTGAACTAATTTATTTCACCTGGTATCGTCAAGAGAAATTTTGCTGCATATGAAACATTTCCTACTGGGCAATAAATTGAAATACAAAAGAAAATCTAATCTTGGAAGAAAGAGGTAATGCTGAAATTTAAAGAAAATTATTACTTCCAATGTTTATTTTTAACCTAAGTAAAAATTCTAAACTTCGTTATTTGGGTTACCAAGCTAGTCGGTATATCTTAGCAATCCATGTTTGCCAATGGCTATACTAGTATAAGCGGATGAGCAACTTGGTTGAGTAATGAGAGCTTTCGGCGTGGAGGAAATCTCCCCTCGCCCTAAATCTTGATGAAGTCACTAGCAGGAGGCCGACGGATTAGGTGAAAGGCGATGGACAAACTCTCTCTTTAGCTTTTACTCCTGGCGGTTGAACTTACAATAAGTTTGATGTATCTAGCCAATGAATCTTCGATAGATTTAGTCAGTCATGGAAAGAGAAGATGGCAGAATGAGTCTAATCCCGGGCATAGCAGGATGCTATGAATCTCCCGGTTTATAAATACAAAAGAAAAATTTGAAATTGGTAATTTGAATGTTAGACCCATGAATCAGATTGGGAAGTCACAGCAAGTGGAGAGTGAATCTGTGAAATATAGGTTGGAAATCTTGGCCATAAGTGAAACACGTTGTAAAGGAATTGATAAGGAATCTTTAGACCCTGGCAATATATATAAATATATATATATATATATATATATATATATATATATATATATATATATATATATATATATATATATATATATATATATATATATATATTTATATATATATGTGTGTGTGTGTGTGTATAGTTGGAAGAGAAGGGGTATGATTGATGTGACACCAAGAGCAGAAAAGGCATTAACTGAGTACAGAGCTGTAAATAGTAGATTGTTACTGTTGCTTGCAAAGTTCAAAATCAAATCAGTGCAATATGAGTATTATAGTTTGCTGTGTTCCAACAAATTATTACTCTAAATAAAGGAAAGAAGAAAACTATGAAAAACTGCAGAGTGTAATAGATGAGATCCAAGAGAGAAATATGAAAATTGTGATTGGCGACTCCAATGATAAAGTTGAGGGAATAATCAAGGGATAAAGAATGTGATGGGTTGGCAGTCTTAGTAAAGTTGCAAATGAAAATGGAACACATTTCATAAGTTTATCTTCAGCAAACAATGTAGTTATTAGAAGAACTAATTTTCAACAAAAGAACATCAACAAATAGACATTGACTTCACCAGGTGGCAATTACAGAAATCAAATAGATCAGAGTACCATTAATGGAGAGAGAAGAAGACCTCTGAGAAATGTGAGAAGCTATAGAGGTGCAGATATTGGTAGTGATCACCAGCTCCTCATTACCACACTGAAATTAAAACTTAAGAAACCCAACAGAAAGGTAGATTGAATATCTAGGTTTGATATGACTAAGCTTTTAGAAGAACACAGAGAAAAATTGACAATTGAATGTAAGAATCGATATGAAGTCTTAGAGACTTTGAGAGACGAAGGGCAGATAATTGATGGAGAATGGTGTGATATAAAGAACGTATATCAGTCTGTTGGTAGTGAAGTCTTGGGACATGCAGTTACAAGGCGAAAGCCATAGATATAAAATCACACTCGGGATACAATAAAAAGAAGACAAAGACAGAAATTGGTTGCTGAATGTTTCGGAGATAGTAATCAAAATTACAAGGTAGAGAAGACTAAGTATTCCAGTATTGATAGCGAGGTCATTAGTGAGGTTATAAATAGGAGATAAGAAGGGAATAATTTGATTGATATACCTGAAGCTGATGAAGACCTTGATGTGTCCTTGAATGAATTCAGTTTGTTTGAAGTCGAAACTATCCTAAAAAACTAAAGAGATGGAAAGCCCCTGGATACGATGGAATTACTGTTGTTAGGATACTAGCCGAAAATTAAGTGACTCCTATACTACTTACAAGATTATTTTGTAGAATGTGGCATGAATAGGCTAACCCTGAAGAATGGCTGCTAGGAGTCTTGGTAAAAATGACGAAAAAGAGACCTGATCAATTACAGTAATTACAGTTGTTGTGAAAATATAAAGTATGCCTATTCTAAAGAGACTGAGGAGACAGATTAATGAAAAGCTGAGATATGAACAAGCAGGATTTAGAAAAGGTAGAAATTTTCATTTAGAGA
>NC_090754.1:12396820-12404320 GCF_036898095.1 Palaemon carinicauda
ATTGCACATTGAGTGACCCTTTAAGAGATTGGGAATTTTTTTTTTTTTTTTTTTTTAAAGAGTAATTTGAAATAACATTAAACTTAGCATATTTTTCCATTTTTTTTTCTTATATGTTTCTCGAGGTAGAGATTTTAGAGAAGGAAATAACTCCTGCTATAGATTAAAGAAAGTTAAGATAGATATTGAAAAAAAAATATGTAAATAATAAGAATATAAACCTATAATTCTTATAACCCATCAAGAATGTACTTGAGCCTAAAGTGTGTGCAATAAAACGCATAAGCACACATATGCACACAAACAGCACTGTACTAACCGTGTGTCACACGATCGTACATAGTAACGACATTTCGTTTTGTGTATATATCATGCTTGTATCTTCGCTCTCCTCTCGCACTAACATTGAACCTGAAATAATGTGTCTGTTTTTCTCACCGTTAACTGTTAACCGGTGCGGCGTCGGTTGAACAGGAAATTTCCTGTTGCATTGAGTATATGTATATTGGGGCGAGTGTGCTGTAATAAAGTTACTCAGTTGCTTTCATCCTTCCTTTGAGTCAAAACCTTCTCTCAGCTCGTTACATTGGTGACCCATGAAGTCAACTCGGTCGTCCCGCCTTACACGTCCCCCTTGCCCCCATTGAAACTTTCGTCATTCACTAGCGGAGAGGAGTTCGCTTTATTTCAGCGCGCAGAAGGCCAGTTTTGCATCAAGGGCGTGACTCGCTCAACCACCAAAGCAGATTATGTTCTCGCGGCGATACCCGAGGACACCTTCCCGGAAATATCCGACTGGCTTTGTGAACAAGGGGACACCCCAATAGCACACGACGCCCTCAAAACATACCTTCTGCAGCAGTACTCGCCGTCGCCAGCCGCCCGTATAACAAAGCTTTTTCAGCTCTCTCAACAACCGTTGGGGGACCAAAGGGCTTTGCTCACCCTCAGTGAAATGACCAGCATCGCTCGCCTGCAACCTGCCACAGACGGCTCTCCTCGTGAGGGGAAGCTACTTTGGGCGCTATGGATAGGCTGTTTACTTGGCCAAAACTGTACGCGCTTCCATACCTGATGTCAATACCTTACCCATAAAGGACTTGATGACCAAAGCCGACCACCTTATGGACAGCCACTTCAAGACCTCCATCAACGCCTCCACTCCAGCCGCCCGTAGAGCAAAGCTTTTTCAGCTCTCTCAACAATCGTTGGGGGACCAAAGGGCTTCGCTTGCCCTCAGGGAAATGACCAGTATCGCTCGCCTGCAACCTGCCGCAGACGACTCTCCTTGTGAGGTGAACCTACTTCGGGCGCTATGGATACGCTGTTTACCTAAAACTGTACGCTCTGCCATACCCGATGTCAATACTTTACCCATAAAGGACTTGATGACCAAAGCCGACCACCTTATGAACAGCCACTTCAAGACCTCCATCAACGCCTCCACTCCTGACAAAGAGGACGCCTATCAAACGTCAACCGAAGCTGACGTGAATGCTGTAGGACATACACGCCTACCCCGTTATGTGCCGAAGCGGCGACAAAGCCATCCACCACCCACCACTCGCGCGTGCCCCAACCAACGACTTCTACAGCCACTTACTGCCTCCCATCTGCCGCAGTTTTGCTACAACCACAACAGATTCGTGGCAAGCGCAAAGAAATGTGCCAAGGATTGTCAGTGACCAAAAAACCTGTAAGTAGGCCATCACTCGTGGCGGTGGCCTCCCGTGTTTCTTATCTTTTCTTTTTACATGATGCAGGAACGGGCGGGCGAGTTTTGGTAGACACGGGTGCTTGTCGTTCTCTTTTGCCAAGGGAACTTTCCAGGACACAACGTAGTCTGTCTATGTCTGCCGACGTCCGCTTGGTAGCTGCCAACGGATCTGGGATACCCACCTACGGTTACGAGAACCTCATATTAACGTTTGGAAATGGTAAATTTAAATGGAAGTTTCTCGTTGCTGACGTCACATTGCCAATCCTCGGTGTGGTTTTCCTCTCTCATTTCCACCTTCTGGTCGATGTCGCCCACCGATGATTAGTCAACGCAGACTCGTGCTTGTCGATACCTCTTCAACCCGCCCCCTCCGACCTTGCTCTTAACATCAGCGCATCCATGGATGCCTACGTCCATCTCCTCGCGTCGTACCCGGAAGTTTCTGTCCAGAACTTCGCCAAACGCCCACAGCCCCTGCCAAGCTCGATATTAATCACCATATCCAGACGATGGGTCCCTCAGTCTTCGCAAAACTCAAACGTCTGGCACTGGAACGATTGGCAGCCGCCAAACAGATGTTCGCCGAAATGGAGGAAATGTGCCTTTTTTAAAAGGCTTCCAGCCCAGGGTCGTCACACTTACACATCGTTCTGAAGAAAGACGGCTCCCTCCGTCCATGCGGGGAAAACAGGCGCCTGAAGATGCAAACAGAACCGGATCACTACCCCCTCCCAAACATTGCCGACGTGACCTCCTACCAACACAAAGCGAAGGTTTTCTCCACGCTCGACCTCCTAAAGGGGTATTATCAGGTGCCTATGAACCCAGAAGACATCCCCAAGACCGCCATCACCACTCCGTTTGGTACATGCACCTTCAATTACTCCTGTTTTGGCCTTTGTAATGCTGGGGCCACGTTTCAACGTCTCATGGATGGCATCTTAAGGGACCTCCCCTTCTGTGTATGTTATGTGGATGACATACTGGTATTCTCCTCCTCATAAGAGGAACACCTCCGTCACCTGCGAATCGTGCTCAACCGCCTGCAACAAAATGGCCTTGTAGTCCAGTACGACAAGTGTACCTTTGGCGCCAACGAAGTGTCGTTCTTAGGGCACCGCATCAATCATGAAGGAGTCCATCCCCTCCCTGAGAAGGTAGCAGCCGTTCAGGACCTCCCCATGCCCTTGACCATCAAAGCTCTGCAGGAATTCTTGTGCATGATCAACTATTATCACCGTTTTCTGCCAGCCATTGCTGTCAATCTTGCTTCCCCCTACGCTTCCCTCAATGGCAAGCCAAAGGACCTGAAGTGGGGTCCCCTACAAGAAGCAGCCTTCTGCAATGCAAAGAAGGCCCTATCAACCGCTGCAGCTCTCACTTTTCCTATCTCACATGCCCCTCTCCTTCTCTCCACCAATGCCAGCGACGTCGCTATTGGTGCAGTACCCAAGCAGGTGGTCAACGGCTCGCCCCACCCATTGGCCTTCTTCAGCAGAAAACTGTCCAAGTCAGAATCAGGTTATTCTACCTTAGATCGCGAATTGCTGGCGCTGTACTTGGCTTTCCGTCACTTTCGCCATTTCTTAGAAGGTACGCCCTTCTTATTTTGCACAGACCACATGCCTCTGGTGCATGCCTTCACTCGACAGTCTGACGCCTGGTCCGCCCGTCAATGCCGACATCTCCCTGAATACAATTGCACCCTTCAATATGTCCCTGGGTCAATGAATCCCGTTGCCTATGCCCTGTCAAGAAACACGTTGGCTGCCGTTCAACTGGGATTGGTTTGCAACACCTTGGCTGAAGCCAAACGACAGGATCCAGAGTATCAAGCATGTAGGACATCCTGCACGTCCTTCCGTTAGGAAGACTTCCCCCTCAAAGACTCCAACACTACCCTCCTCTGTGACGTCAGCACTGGTAAACCGCGACCTTGGATTCCTGTTCCCAGGCACCGGCAGGTGTTTGATTTCATTCACGGCCTTTCACATCCCTCGTGCCGTTCTACTGTACAGCTGCTGAAGAAGAAGTTCATTTGGCTCGGCATTTCTAAGGATGCTAAGGATTGGGTCCACGCCTGTACTTCTTGCCAAACTTCCAAAGTACATCGACACATGGATTCAGGAGTGGGCATATATCCTGAACCTCATCGTCCTTTCACACACATTCACGTCGACGTTGTAGGCCCTATACCCACATCATAAGGACATTGTCACCTGTTTACCGTCATCGACGGTTCCACTCATTGGCCTGAAGCCATTCCCATGGAAACTGCAACGTCCACTTTATGTACATCTGCCTTACTCTCAGGATGGATTGCAAGATTTGGTATCCCTGAGCATATTTCTTCTAACAGGGGTACCACTTTCACCTCTCAATTGTGGACATTATTAGCGAATCTCCTGGGCATCACCCTACATCAGACAACTGCTTACAACCCCACTGCCAATGGAATGGTTGGACGTTTTCATCGCACCCTCAAAGCAGTTTCTATGTCCCGCTGCAAGGATTCCAACAGGTTTACTCAGCTTCCCTGGGTCCTCCTGGGACTAAGGACCTCTCCTAAAGACGCCCTTGGCGTCTCGGCAGCTGAAAATGTGTATGGCGACCCGTTGATCGTCCCTGCCAAATTTTTTCCTTCTGCAACCTCCTCCGACAATCTCCAGTGCATACGTCACGTCGTGGGAAAATCTGCTCCATGCTGCCAGACTTACAAGCCCGCAGCGAAGCATCACATACTGACAGACTTGCACTCTTCAACATACGTCTTCCTATGCAATGTCACTAGTAAGCCACTGCTATCGCCCCTTTACACAGGCCCTTTCCTTGTGATCCGACGCACTCCGAAAGGATTCCTACTAAATATTCGTGGCAAAGAAGACTGGGTCTCCCATTGATCATCTAAAACCTGCTTATCTTCTGCCAGATGACCCGCCGACAGTTCGCCTCTCTAGATCAGGGCACCCTATTCAACATGTACAGTATGTAATTTTTAAGGGGGAGCCATGTACCAACCGTGTGTCACACGATCGTACATAGTAACAACATTTCATTTTGTGTGTATATTATGCTTGTATCTTCGCTCTTCCCCCACACTAACATTGAACCTGAAATAACGTGTCTGTTTTTCTCACCGTTAACTGTTATCCAGTGCTGTGTCGGTTGAACAAGAAATTTCCTGTTGCATTGAGTTTTTGTATATAAAGGCAAGTGTTTTGTAATAAAGTTACTCAGTGGCTTTCCTCCTGCCTTTGAGTCACAACCTTCTCTCGGCTCATTGCAGCACTATACTAATTTAACCAAATTATTACTAATCTCGCCAAATTAATATTAAAACACTTCACATGATATATATACATGTTATTATCAAGAGTTTTCACCATTTATACTTTGACACTATTCAATGATATGACGTTATTGTCGACAATTTTTCTTTCTACTAAATTATTTGTAAAGAGGTCCTGCCATTCAACAGTTATTCTCGTTTAGAAATGGTTTATGGCTCATATTTTCACATTTGTTATCTTGGCAAAGGCCACAGAAAGCACTACAATCAACTCCATATTTCTTACAGATAGGTTTAAGAATTTTACATCCAGCTTAGCAGTTACGGAGGATTGTATTAATCAAAATGGATAAAGCAGGAATATTGCCCATTATTATTGGCAAATGTCTTTTTCCTTAAATAATCCAGTGCCATTTTGTAATGTCCAGGTTTTCATCCATACTCATCCAATCCATTATTTGAGGATAATTGATGTTATGTAGCTGTATTATGTGGGTCACAATTTTTCTGGGGTGACAAATGCTTTTGCTGCTGCCACATTCTTGCAAAGGTAACTATACCTCAGTCTGGATTAAGAGTCAGACACAAGCCCTTTAAACTAAGACAATATTGCTTGACATCCAGCATTTTCTATAATGACTTGACCATTGTATGGGGCACAACCACTGCTGATACTTTCTTGAAGCACTGATTTTTCCAAACAACTCGAGGCGTGCACAGATATCAATCCCAAGATAACTTTGTGAAATTTTATATTATACACAAGGAAATGCACTTTTTCTAATCCGGAAGAGATCCTTGTTGTCAATACCCCAATGGTATGAAAGCAATATCAGCATGTGTGTGTTTTCGTAGATGAGGATGATTGATTTTTTATTTTTTTAATCACTTTGTAACTACAGTTTTTACTATTTTGATATTTGCATCACCCCTTCCTTGTATGACAGTTGCAGTGTAATTATATTGATTAACTATTTTTCGTTGCCTTCATTGAAAAGAATATTCTTTTTCTTTCCCACAAATTTTGTTGATTCTGTAACATTGACATCATTTTCCACCGAGGTAATCATCCGACGCTCGTGGGTGTTGTCTTTAGTGTTGGGTTTTCCATATCCGTTGAAAACAACAGTGGAAGTTCCATATTTTTCCGCATTAAAAGGTGCATATGTTTCAGTAATTTACCTGCAAGGGCTTCTATCTGTCCATTTTAGCCTGCATACTGAGGAGCGCTTATTGGGAATGGCTTGTGGAATAACACCACCCAGAGAACTATCAAGTTTCCTTATAGACCGTAGAAGCGCAGGTTTATCTGGCATTCATGGTCGATATCGATCTTCAAACAAAGATGGTGGGTGGGGAGAAAGGTGATATTTCATCAACTAATCTACACTTAACTCACCAGTCTGTGTGACAACCAGAAACCTCTGAAATAAAAGAGCAGAATCAATCGAGTTGTGTTCAGCTAGCTTGACAGCCTTTTGTGGTGTCAATATCTTTAATTTGACTTTGCATTTGCGTGAAAAGGAAAAGGTATATTAACTTTCCATTTTTTTAATGACATTCCTATCAATGGCGAAAAGTTCACGAACATTGACATCAGCAGCATTAATTCCTGTTAATAAATTGTGCGTTGCTGTCTCCTCTTTAAGCACTGATGAAAGTTTGACAGATCGCTTCTAACCCAGATTACTCCTTAGGTAGTTGCCTTGTTGTGCTGTTCTCTAGCTGTATAGAAATCCTACCTTGCATGATTGTTGGATGAGGATACTGGTAAGGCAGGTAGTGCGGTATGGTATGGAAGGTTTTCTGTTCTTCGTACCTGCTTAAAATACCGTACCGTCATTTCGTACAGTACCCTCAACTATCTTTTCGTACCGTACAGTACGGAAAAAATAACGTACCATAAGCTAGCTAAATGTAAATCATTAAAATCCCCTCTTTATGGAAAATTCAAAGTTAACAGAAGCTTATTACCAAGTGAATGTTATTTGCGAATGTATCTATATTAGGTTTTAATAATTATAATAGTGATATAAATAATGATGATGAATGATGATGATGATGATGATGATGATGGTATTAATAATAACAGCAACAATATCAATATTTATGATAGAATTATTAATAGCTACTAGTAATGTCTAATTATAGTATATCTATTACCACTGCTAGCATTACTCCTATTACTACTACAGCTACTATGACTGGTAATACCACTGAAATTACTACTACTAATAATAATAGCTACAAAACTTTGTTATATTAGTAGTTATCAGAAATAATATTTCTCTGTCTTCAAATTGGCCAATACTATTCACACCAGCATTCATGAAACCTATTTTGCTAAGAATCTATTAATTTCGTACATGCAATATTATGTAAGAAATCTTTCTCAAAATATTTCCCAATATTATGATCCATTGCATACTAAGTGTTTAGACCATGAACTCTTCTCTCAGAGATCTTGGTCAAAAAAATAAAGTATAGAAAT
>NC_090754.1:12429320-12431319 GCF_036898095.1 Palaemon carinicauda
ACCTTTGAATCTCTCTTCCACTCTACTCTGCGGCTCTATCTACCTACGTTCTACGTTGAGAATAATATTAAGATTTTATTTTTAGATGATTTTGTTTTTATAATTTTCAGTCAAGGTGATACAAAATGTAATCCTTACATACGAATGATTAAAACGTAGTTCTTAATGTAGTCAACGCACATCAAAGAAAATGTAATAAGTAAACTTTAATTTTAAAGGTGCCTGGCTCGCTGCAAAAGTGCCGAAAGTGCACTAATGCACTTATCACGTGCTCTAATCTAACCCAAACCTTAAATCTGGTCACCCACGTGATCCCTGTCGACTCCCCCCACTTGTTCAGTGGTTTGCTGCTAAAACCTTAAAATTGAACCTAAGTTTAATCACTGTAGTGATATTTGTAGTCATTACTTCCACGACTGATTGCTGTAAACCTAAAACTTATCACCCATGTGAATCATGCAACCTTCAATCACTTGCTTAGTGATTTGCTGCTCAACTCTTAAAACTTTCATCTAAATACCATCCCATTCGTGATTCTTGAATCCCCAATCTCATGTTCTGTGATTTACTGCTCAAACCGATTAACCCTACAACCACATTCGTGTTTTCATGACCCTAATCATGTATTCCGTGATTCGTGTCCAAGTGATTTGCTGCTCAACACTTAAACCCTTAACCTAAATGCGATCACATTAGCGATTCTCGCACCCCCAATCGCATATCTGTGATTTGCTGCTTAACTTGACCCAAACCCTTAACCTAATTACTCACGTAATTCATACCCTCTGCAAAAACACATTCTGAGGTTTGCTGCTCAACCCTTACAACCTCAGACTAAATATCATCACATTCTTCATTCATAAAACTTCCAATCGCATTTCTTCTTCTTCTTCGTCTGTATCTGTTCACACTTCTATGTGGGGTCGATGCTTCTGCCCAGCTTTCTCCATATACCTCTGTCCCACACTTCATCACCGGTTAATCGTTTTAAAACCTCCAATCGCATATTCTATGATTTGGTGCTCTAACCTAACTCCAAAAATAAACCTAATCACGCACGTAATTCATGCAGCCTCCAATAGCATACTCTGTGATTTGCTGCTCACACCTTGAATTTCCACCTAAGTTAATCACTCCAGTGATTCTCGCAGTCCCAAATCACGTATTCCGTGATTCTGTGTCCAGTGACGCTGTTCAAACCTATTAACCCTAAAATCATATTCATGATATCATGCCCCCAAGCACATATACCACAACCTTCATGATTCTCACAGTCCCCAATCATATAATCCGTGATTTACTGCCAAAACTCAGATCTACATCTGTACAAGCCAGTAACAACGGAAAATTAACACATCCAGTCCAGTATATTTCGTCAGGAGCCCCACTACCATTAAAAATGGCCATCAGCCCATCACGGATCCAGGAGATCCGACAACTGCTAAAAGACGTGAAAGTTGAGCTCCTCATCTTCAAGGATTGGCCGGAACTCGTCTTCGACAAGGAGGAAACCTACCAGCTCAATGTATACTTCTTGGCCCTTCAGTACGAAAGGACATTGTTTTACTGGAACCTTGAGTAGGAAGGCAACACAGCCCTACATTAGTTTGTCAAAGACAGTTACATATGTCTCACCTGTCTTGCGTTAGGCCCCAGAGGTACATGCTCACCAACTCTACCCACTCAAATGCTTCTCCAAAAACTTGTACATTACCCTAGTTAGTACCAGCTGTACTTTATGATTCAGTGGCAAGAGTACTACAGATCTCAGCATATTGAGAACCTGCTACCAAGGCTGCCGACTAGTTCTCCACTTAATAACCGGTTACTTTGCCACATTGACTGCCTGACAGCCCCGCTGCCTGAACGGCTACCTGGTCCTGTGAACTCAACTCAGCCAACATTCGTGCTGCCTAAGCCGCCGAATAGCTCTCTACCCTCTAAAAAGACGCCTCTCCACATTGATCACCCAGCAGCGACACCCCCTTGGCAACAACCA
>NC_090754.1:12439319-12441819 GCF_036898095.1 Palaemon carinicauda
AGTAAGGGCTTGATTTTAAAGTCCCCGCTAGCGTTGGCACATAGGGCAAGAGTTAACCAATCCTTCATTGGCTTATGCCTAGGCAATTTCTTCTCTTTGGCAGTGATGTAGGTTCGACTGGGCATCTTCTTCCAAAACAGCCCGGTTTTATCACAATTAAACACTTGCTGCTCTACGTAGCCTTCTTCCAGCACGATCCTTTCAAAGTTCTTGACAAAGTCAGCTGCAGCCTTTGTGTCCGCACTAGCAGCCTCTCCGTGGCAAACAACTGAATGAATCCCGGACCGTTTCTTAAATTTTTCAAACCAGCCACGAGATGCCTTGAAATCGTCTGAGGAAGGTTCGGTTGAACTCTCCCCAGCATCACCCCCAGAGCTCTCCTCCTTCAAGTCCGTGAAGATGGCATGCGCCTTCTCGCAGATGATGGTTTCGGTGATGGTGTCACCAACAGTCTCTCTGTCCTTGATCCAGATTAGCAGAAGTCGTTCCATCTTTTCTATGATAGGGCTACGGCGTTTTGAAATAATGGTGATCCCCTTAGAAGGTTTCACTTCTTTAATATCTTCCTTCAGTTTCAGGATTGTCGAGATCGTCGACATATTATGGCCATTTTGTTTAGCAAGTTCACTCACGCGGATGCCACGCTCATGTTTTTCAATAATTTCCTGCTTTACGTCTAAAGAAAGCATTTCCTTCTTCCTTTTCTCACTACTACCACTACCACTTGCAAAACTAAGCCTTTTAGGACCCAACTTTACGTAAATTACCGTAAAAGGATGCACGTAAAAAAATCACGATTAAAACAGTACAATGATAGCAGAACGTAAAGGGCATAACCGCAAGAAGCCGACGAGAACAGAGGACTGACCCAAGCCGCGCTAATTGAAGGTCCCTCCGAGGTTGAAGTGCTGCCTTCTATCGGCGGAAATAAAAAACACATCAGGCGCTTTGAGTACCGACTACGCCTACGAGTATTGTTTACTTTGGGTGTCGAAAAAAAAATTTGGGTGAAGAGTAGGAACGTGTTCGAATTGTACTTCGCGTGTCGAAAAATTCGGATGCAACCGGTATGACGAAAATTGCTTACTTCGTGTGTCGAAATAAAATTCGGGTGTAGAGTCAAAAATTTGCTCGAATTTTACTACGGATGTTGGAAAATTCGGATGTAGGTACGCTCAGATGTAGAGGTTCTACTGTATATATATATATATATATATATATATATATATATATATATATATATATATATATATATATATATATATGATATATATATATATGTGTGTGTGCGTATATATATATATATATATATATATATATATATATATATATATATATATATATATATATATATATATATATATATATATATATATATATATATATATATGTGTGTGTGTGTATATATATATATATATATATATATATATATATATATATATATATATATATATATATATATATATATATATATATATATATATATATATATATGTGTGTGTAGTATATATATATATATATATATATATATATATATATATATATATATATATATATATATATGTATATATATATATATATATATATATATATATATATATATATATATATATATATATATATATATATATATATATATATATATATATATATATATATAAATGCTTGTGTATGCTTGTCATTTTTAGATGTGTCGATAATACGTTCTCATCTCAATCTAAAAAATTAGTATTACGTTTTCAGCCTCTGGTAAATATATGATTATTTTGAAAAGTGATGGAAACATTAGGCCATATCACCCTCCGTGACAAGAAAAAGATTATGGAACCAAATAATAAAAAAGAGGATTGGGTATATGATGGGGCATGAAAAATTAAATATGAGCATTTCAATGACAAAACCATAAGTAAAGCTACAATAAATAAGCAAATGAACAGGGATAATTTCATTTCCTATTTTTACAGAAGCTTCATCAAACCTTTATTATATTCTATTAATCAAGTAATCAAGAAAAGAAGCCTATTGACTTAGCCTTGTAGTCAGAAATATGATGGCCATATTCTATTACAATGATGATAGCTATATAAGTCTAAAAAAAAAAATATATAATGATATATCTTTTGAAATTGCAATATGGAAAAAAAATATTCGGACATTTCATTATATAAAATTCTTAATAAAATTCGGGATAATGATAGAATTTTTATTTTGCTTTTAGTTGGTGTGTTCATGAATTTTTAGGCCGGCCGACCGAACTGGTGAATATCAAAGAGTATTTATCAATGGAATGGAAATGTATTTAGCTATGTGATGAAAAAATGTAAACTCCCATCTTTAACAGCGATGATGGATGAAGTAAAATGGACCTAAAATTTTTTGATACATACTGTATCATGTTATTGTCAATGGTGTTCGGCATTTATACTTTGACACTATTCATTGATAGGACGTTATTGTCGACAGCTTTTCTCCCTACTAAATTATTTTGCAAGAAGTCCTT
>NC_090754.1:12449319-12459319 GCF_036898095.1 Palaemon carinicauda
GAAATTAATAGTAATTTAACAAAAATTTTAATGGAATCATCACAAAAGATCGGTGGAAAAGTTCCAAAAAAAGATCAAGAAAAACTATCAAAAATACTATAAAATCTAATAAAAAAAGAACTGGATATGAGGGTAAAATCCAAGTGAGATAAGATAAAATTAGCATAACTATCCAAAACAGTAAACGAACTACAAACCAAAAAAAAAAATACGTAAACGCAACCAGACCAAAGTTGGGGAGACACAAAAGAAAGGAAGAAGACTAAGTTAATGAAAACAAAACTTTGAGTACTTGCTTTAACCGATGAAAATGGATATATTAATAAAAGAGATGGAGTGATAAAAATTTAAGAGGATTTCTATACAATATTGATAAAAGACATAGATTTGCCAATAGAAGAAATGAAAACCCTGGGCCGGTCCCGAATATAACAGTAAAAGTAAGGAGAGCCTTAAAAGGCATGAACACAGACAATGCAGATGACCTAACAAATGATTTGATGATAGATGGTGGATATTTCAAGGCTTCAGCTAGGAAAAAAGGGTTATTTATTATTTCCCCAAAAGAGAAAAAAAAATCTGAGAAAAAAAATACCGCCCAACAAGTTTACTCTTAGTGATAAATTAAATATTTAATAAAAATCATATTAGGCAAAGGTAGACTTCAATCAGGCAAGAGAGCAGACAGGTTTTATAAGCAGATATTCAACAAGTGACCATATCCATGCAATGAACCAGCTAACACAAAGGAATGAACCACTACGTATGGAATTTGAAGATTATGTAAAAGTTTTTGACTTTCTAAAAACTTTAGCTGTAATGAATCCCTTCCAGGGACAAGGAATAAAGAATACTTATTTTGGAACACTTGAAGATACAAGTAGTACAGTAATCCCAAAACTATAATTATTTAATGGAAAAATTTCGACAAAGAAAAGGAATTAGAAAAAAAAACCCTATCTCAATGAAATTATCCTCACCATGCCTAGAAGTTTTCAAGAATTAGGGTTGGGAAAATGTAGGAATTAACATTCAAGGGGAATACCTTAACAATTTAGGATTTCTAAATGACTTAGTTTTATTTAGTGAATCATGGAAGGAATTGCAAAAGATGCTAGGAGATTTTAACAGAGAAAGCAGAAATGTAGGACTGAAGATGAATATGAGTAAAACTAGGAAATGTTCAATGAAAATACATAGACAACAAATAAGGGTTAAGGACAAACCTCTAGAGATTGTTATTAAATGTGCGCTCTTATGATAGCCAGTATATGTTTCCCCAGGACCAAAGACCAAAATAAAAAGGATATGCATGGGATTGAGAGAGATTTTGGTAAATAAAAAGATATTATTAAAATTAAAACGTCACTTTCAGTAAAGAGAAAAATATTCAATCACAT
The DNA here is from genome assembly GCF_036898095.1 of Palaemon carinicauda. Lineage (NCBI taxonomy): Eukaryota > Metazoa > Arthropoda > Malacostraca > Decapoda > Palaemonidae > Palaemon > Palaemon carinicauda. The sequence continues at coordinate 12,450,720 of NC_090754.1, forward strand.
GATCCTACCAGTATCAACTTCAGATCCTTACTGTAAGCATTAGAACATAAGCTGGTTACAACTCAGAGAACTATGGAAAGAATATTAATGAGATTAACACTATGAGACAGAAAGAGCAACATTGAAAATAGGACAAAGTAAGTAGAGGATATTTTAACATGAAAAGAAAAGGAAATGGACGTGTGCAGGACATATAATGAGAATAACACATGATATACGGATATGAAAAATAACAGAACGGGTCCATAGAGATAGCAAAGGAAGTAGAGGAAGGAAGAGAAGACGAACTACTCACGAGTTAAGATATCTATTCAGATGATACTACCAGTATCATCTTTGGTGCCTTTCTAAAGCATTGGAACATCAGCTAATTACAACTCAAAGAACTACGAAAAGAACATTAATGGAATTAAAACTAACTGACAGAAAGAGCAAAATGGATACGAGAACAAATTGAGTAGATGATATTCTAACATATAAGAAAGTGAAATGGACGTGTGCAGGACATATAATGACAAGGAACTATGATATACGGATATTAGAAATAACAGGATAAGGATTCGCGAGTCAAGTTAACTTGCTAGCATATATATATATATATATATATATATATATATATATATATATATATATATATATATATATATATATATATATATATATATATATATATATATATATATATATATATATATATATATATATATATATATATATATATATATATATACAAACACATACGCATTTTTATATATTTGCAGATTTATATATTGTGATGGCTGGCTTTGATCACCAAACAATACACTACACTTTTATCAAATTGTATTTACCATCAGGTGGAATAGTATCCAAACATCAATACGAGTGCAAAGTCAACTCAAGGGGACAAAGAAAATACCACAAAAATCTCCTTAGTTTTAATACAAAATATATAGACAGAAATAACACCTGAACCATAATAGGACAATAAGAAATGATACACACTCACTCTTACACTCCCTGTAAAAGAAAACAATTACACGATTAAAGACAGGTCATCAACTCATACATACTAAAAGGAGAGAGGGTCTAGAAAGGAGGAGGCCAGCGAAAAGTAAGAATATCTTAACCAATATGAACTAAATAACCCTAACAAATTCCTGAAATCCATCTAGGGGTCTTCTCAAAGAGGACAATGAAGGCTTATTCCGGGTTGCAGGAAGCAAGGATCCAAGACAATGGTGTTGAAAGTCTTTTTATAGTGCTTCAATAATGAAAACAGCCCAGGATTACAGGTCGTGGGCCCGGCACACAAATATAGGAATCAAAATTTTTACCTTAGGACAGAGAGGTCCCCTTGGCTTTTACTGAACCAAGGGTAGTACACAATATGTAGAATAATAATTCTTGCTGCAGAGTAAGGATATCCAATGATTATATGGCTTCAAAGCGTGGCTCTGCAATGTGCCTAAGAAAAGTATAATTCCAATAGCAGTAGACGTGCCCTTCAAGGTTGCAGGCTCAGAAACACACTAAGTAACAATCCTCCTACAAACCCCTTCATACCTCCGTTCACGCAGGAGCGCAGCCACGTAACGCACACCACTTGAAAATATAAAACAGTCGTTAGTCCATAATAAACACTAACATAACCACCAGTGAAGAGACAAACTATCAAAGAAAGAATACAATACGTCTATACTTAACATTATACATCAAAAAAATTAAATAATTTAGAAATATATAACAACTATGTTACAATATATATATATATACATATATATATATATATATATATATATATATATATATATATATATATATATATATATATATATATATATATATACATGATAAATTTTGCACATTTTTACGTGTTTTTCATATTCAAATAAGCCATATATATTTTTTATATGTTAATGTTTGGATTCTCTTAACGACCTCGGGATCAGAGCCCCAGGCGAAATCACACAAAGACAAGAGCTTGGCTCCGGCCGGAAATCGAACCCTGGTCGGCAAGCTTATATAGACAGTGACTAACCCAATGCCAAGTAACAAACTACTAATTAGCTACGATGGTGAAGATGGGTTGATTTCAATTCCAAGTGCAAAATACCTGAATTCGACAGGTATAAGTACAGTAGAATTGTCATTGACGTTTATCTTTCTTCGTGGCCGAATGGGTTAGTCACTGTCTATATAAGCTTGCCGACCAGGGTTCGATTCCCGGCCGGAGCCAAGCTCTTGCCTTTGTGTGATTTCGCCTGGGGCTCTGATCCCGAGGTCGTTAAGAGAATCCAGACATTAATATATCAAAAATATATATGGCTTATTTGAATATGAAAAACACGTAAAAATGTGCAAAATTTATCATTAATTGAATGCCAAGTAACAAACTACCAATTAGCTTCGATGGTGAAGATGGGTTGATTTCAATTCTAATTACAAAATACCTGAATTCGACAGGTATAAGTACAGTAGAATTGTCATTGACTTTTATCTTTCTTCGTGGCCGAATGGGTTAGTCACTGTCTATATAAGCTTGCCGACCAGGGTTCGATTCCCGGCCGGAGCCAAGCTCTTGTCTTTGTGTGATTTCGCCTGGGGCTCTGATTCCGAGGTCGTTAAGAGAATCCAGACATTAATATATCAAAAATATATATGGCTTATTTGAATATGAAAAACACGTAAAAATGTGCAAAATTTATCATTAATTGAATGCCAAGTAACAAACTACCAATTAGCTACGATGGTGAAGATGGGTTGATTTCAATTCTAAGTAGAAAATACCTGAATTCGACAGGTATAAGTACAGTAGAATTGTCATTGACTTTTATCTTTTTTCGTGGCCGAATGGGTTAGTCACTGTCTATATAAGCTTGCCGACCAGGGTTCGATTCCCGGCCGGAGCCAAGCTCTTGCCTTTGTGTGATTTCGCCTAGGGCTCTGATCCCGACGTCGTTAAGAAAATCCAGACATTAATATATCAAAAATATATATGGCTTATTTGAATATATATATATATATATATATATATATATATATATATATATATATATATATATATATATATATATACATATATATATATATATATATATATATATATATATATATATATATATATATATATATATGCAGAAGAACCATAGGGAAAATGTAAATAAGAAATATACGATTAAGTCCTGACTAGTTTCGTGATACTTCTGAAGAAGTATCACGAAACTAGCCAGGACTTATTCGTATATTTCGTATTTTCCTTTTCCCTGTGGTTTTTTTTTGCATCTGAGCATCACGTTTTCCTGTGAGTTTTACGCATATATATATATATATATATATATATATATATATATATATATATATATATATATATATATATATATATATATATATATATATATATATATATGTTTATATATGCATATATATATATATATATATATATATATATATATATATATATATATATATATATATATATATATATATATATATATATATGAACATTACATAAGGCCTTGTTCCTATCTTGTATGGTCGCTTAACACTCAAACAGTTTACGTAACACTTTGTAACAAAAGTGCATGAAATAAAAATTTAATTCTTAAAAATAACGTAAAATCATATGTACTGACATGAATTAAGAATACAATGAAATTAACATTGAAAGTCTTACATAAAGTCTTACCTAATGATCTTATACATACACGACAGGAACTCTTCTTAAGTGCTGGAAAACCTCCTCAAAGCAAATATGAAATCATAAAAACATCATTAATAAACTACTGTATTTACTCTACACTGAACCAGCTTTGTAAGAATATATGGATGTAAGAATATATGAATATGTATATATATATATATATATATATATATATATATATATATATATATATATATATATATATATATATATATATATATATATATATATATATATACACACACACACACATATATATATATATATATATATATATATATATATATATATATATATATATATATATATATATATATATATATATATATATATCTTTCTCAAAGATCTCTCTCTCTCTCTCTCTCTCTCTCTCTCTCTCTCTCTCTCTCTCTCTCTCTCTCTCTCTCTCTCTCTCTCTCTCATAGTATTGGCTTATAAGATTTGATACAAGAGAATTGAAATCCACATCATAAAATCTTCATAAATATAAAATAAATGATAAAGGATGAATTTCACAGAAATCCATAAAACTTCAACGAAAATAACCTTATTACAGCGTGGAGCTGAGCTTCATGAGGTTTTTTTATGGCTTCAAATTCTTTCTTTCGCCTCTTATTGACCAATCGTTCATCATTTTTCTTCGTGGTGCAGAAAGATTTACCTATTACACTCTCGTAAATTAAATCCCGGCAATATGTCACTAGCTTTCTAGATACCTTTTTAGGAGAAAGAGCACTGAATAATAATTGCTTGGGTAACTTTTCCCCAATCACGAGAAATAATAACTTTGTTTTTCTTTATAGATGAACAAGAAAATACTTCTCCTACCTGTTAGTCTTACAAGGTTGAATTTATTTCATCTTAATTCAAAATGAAATCTTTTTTATTCTTATAATTTCCAGAAGAGATCGACAGACACAGGGAATAAGGAACTAAGTGGAGAAATCTGACTGAAATAGCAATTCAGAAAAGAAATAAATAAATTTGGTAAGTTCTATACCCAAGTGGAGAAACGTGTTGAAATAGCAATTAAAATAAGGAAAAAAATATAGTAAATTAAAAAATACCAAGTGGGGAAACATTACTTATAAACCAATTAAAAAAATGGGCAAATTATAACACATAAACTTTTGAAAACCTTACCAAAATACAAATTCCAAAAGGAAAAAAGAGATTGAAAAAAAATTTAATTGGCTAATTGGAAAGCCCTGAATAAATTATATATAAAAAAGAAAAAAAAATATATAAGGAAAATTCTAAAAGAATATGTGGAGAAACTTAATACTTAACTAAGATACCAATTCAGAAAAGATAAGTTCTAGAAAAGAAAAAGAAAGTGATTATTAAGAACAAAACAGAGAGAGAGAGAGAGAGAGAGAGAGAGAGAGAGAGAGAGAGAGAGAGAGAGAGAGAGAGAGAGAGAGAGAGGGGGGGGGGGGGGTAAAAATTACGTATTACGATATATATTTATACAGTAATCTATACATTTATTCTTATATACATACATACAGTATATACACACATAAACGCAGACACACCACACGTACACACACACGCATATATATATATATATATATATATATATATATATATATATATATATATATATATATATATATATATATATATATATGTATATATATACAGTATATATATTTATATGTATATATATATATATATATATATATATATATATATATATATATATATATATATATATATATATTATTACTATCCAAGCTACAACCCCAGTTGGAAAAGCAAGATGCTATAAGCCCAAGGGCTCCAATAGGGAAAAATAGCGCAGTGAGGAGAGGAAATTAGGAAATAAATAAATGATGAAAATAAATTAACAATAACTTATTCTAAAAACAGTAACAACGTCAAAACAGATATGTCATATATAAACTATTAACAACGTCAAAAACAGATAGGTCATATATAAACTATAAAAAGACTCACGTCGCACTGGTCAACATAAAAACATTTTTCTCCAACTTTGAACTTTTGAAGTTCTACTGATTCAACTACCCGATTAGGAAGATCATTCCACAACTTGGTAACAGCTGGAATAAAACTTCTAGAATACTGTGTAGTATTGAGCCTTATGATGGAGAAGGCCTGGTTATTAAAATCAACTGCCTGCCTAGTATTACGAACAGGGAAGAACTGTCCAAAGAGATCTGAAAGTAAAGGAGGGTCAGAGTTATGAAAAATCTTATGCAACATGCATAATGAACTAATTGAATGACGGTGCCAAAGATTAATATCTTGATCAGGAATAAGAAATTTAATAGACCGTAATTTTCTGTCCAATAAATTAAGATGAGAATCAGCAGCTGAATATCAGACAGGGGAACAAAACTCAAAACAAGGTAGAATGAAAGAATTAAAACATTTCTTCAGAATAGGTTGATCACCAAAGATATTAAAAGACTTTCTCAATAAGCCAATTTCTTGTGGAATTGAAGAAGACACAGATCTAATGTGTTTCTCAAAAGTAAATTTGCTATCGAGAATCACACCTAAAATTTTAAAAGAGTCGTACAAATGTAAAGAAATATTATCAATTCTAAGATCCAGAAGTTGAGGAGCCACCGTCCTTGACCTACTTACAATCATAATTTGAGTTTTGTTAGGATTCAACTTCATACCCCATATTTTGCACCATGCACTAATTTTAGTTAAATGTCTATTAAGGGATTCACCAACCCCAGATATACATTCAGGGGATGGAGTTGATGCTAAGAGAGTAGCTTCATCTGCATATGCAAAAAGCTTGTTTTCTAGGCCAAACCACATGTCATATATATATATATATATATATATATATATATATATATATATATATATATATATATATATATATATATATATATATATATGTATATACATATATATATACATATATATATATATATATATATATATATATATATATATATATATATATATATATATATATATATATATATATATATATATATATATATGTATATATATATATATATATATATATATATATATATATTTATATATATATATATATATATATATATTTACATATATATATATATATATATATATATATACATATATATATATATATATATATATATATATATATATATATATATATATATATATATATATATATATATATATATATATATATGTATATATATATATATACACATATATATACATCCAAAATCTTGCAGAGATTTTGAACAAAATTTAGACATAATAATCCACATAATGAAAATTGATTTGATTAACATTAGGATAAGTGTGCTACTTACACATCTATATTTTAATCAGTATATTATTTGATTTAACCCGTAATGCGTCTCTATAATCATTACCCTTATATCTGTGTTTCATCTCCAAATTAATAACTTTTCAAGGTCTCTCTCTTCAAGCATGTTGCATTTTGATATCAATATTCGTATTGCTAATTGCCATATTAATCGACACCCCCGATCGTATAAGATTGCCTCCTCGAGCAACTCCTAATCTTAAAATCCCTTAGGAGATCAACGCAACATATTGTCTCATAAAACAACCATTGTTTTTTTTTTTTTTTTGGTTTTTTTTTTCCTAAACATTCCCCTACATATCTAAGTTACATCTATTATATATCATTAAACCTACTTGAAAAAAACACATGTTGGCAAACCACTCGTCTTCTTAAGACCACTTTAATGCTTCATGTAAATCCCTACCCCTTTCGAGGGCCAAATCCTTTGACAATGTTTATCCCTATTAAATTTCTATGCTCAAATACCAGATTAGTAAGACCTTATCCAGTCCTCTCGAGAAGAATATTTAAACCATCTGCTTCAATGCTTACTTAATTGTAATAGGATTACCATTCCTTTGGCGGATGCATTTTCTCAAGATAAATCTCCTAAACCCTTACTTTAAATCTTAGCACCACCCTCTCTTGACATTTCTACACAATATTTTCCACTCATTCCAGACAGGACGCCCTTTTGTTCACCGTGGTCACTGAACGTATCCATAGCCACACCTCACAATCTCATCCTGCAGAAACTGAGACATGAGGTGCATTACTCCTTCCCTACTAAAAACGGACTTTTACCCGTGAATATGGTGACAGAAACAGTTCAACACCCGAGAAGAAAAGGCCATTTTTATTATAAGTGTTTGTGAACTTGATTGTGTTTGATAAGAATAAGTCAACCATTCGTTTAACACCACTGCAAAATTTAGTTTATCATAACTCTTTGTGAACTTGACTGTGTTTAATAAGAACATCCATTATGGAGAAAAGGGCATTCGTTCAACATCACAACAAAAGTTAATCTATCATAATTCTTTGTGAAGTTGACTGTGCTTATGTCAATAACTTGATGAGAGTGAGTTAATGATCCTGTGCGTATTTTTGCCCTAACTAAAGAATGACTATCTATTCTAAAACTCTGCAAGTGAACCCCCTTCACCACCGATATAGAACCATCGAAGGTAGAGGCCCAAGGATGCTAAAGTTATAAGGAACTTCGTGATAAAGGGGCCGTTGTATTTAGTGTCTCCCTTTTAATAGTGGCGCAAAATATTGACCCCCCTTTTTACAGACCTCAGTGTCATTCATCAAAGAAGTAGTACCCGAACAAATCCACCACATCTGTAACTGGTCCTTCGAACCGGATCTGAATCGGGACTTAAAGGAAAACCCAAGTACTCTAAAAATCAAGAGAAACCATACAAGAAAAATATTATTATTGATAAATGGAAAAAAAAGATGTATATATATATATATATATATATATATATATATATATATATATATATATATATATATATATATATATATATATATATATATATATATATATATATATATATATATATATATATATATAAATGAATGAAACTGTGGCCACGTGGAGAGTCA
>NC_090754.1:12476819-12481819 GCF_036898095.1 Palaemon carinicauda
AAAAAAAAAAACCACTGCACATCAACCTGAAGGGAAAAGCAGAGGAGCTTGCAACCAGATGGGCTACAGCAGCAAGCAGCGAGAATCTGCTCACTACCGTCAGACGTGCTGTGGTAAACAAAATAAGGAGCAGAAAACATAGTATTATGAAAGTATTCAACACTAGAAGGCTGTCAGATTGCATTCCAATAACAGAGGAAGAAGTCAACATCTGCTGGGATGGACAGAGTCACATATGATGTTATCACCTTTCTGGTAACCATCAAGGGAGAACCTGTCCTTCCACTATTCAACATGATATGGGCTGGATGGGGCATACCAAAGGCATGGAAAAAGGCCATTAATATCCCTATCCTAAAACAAAGAAAACCTGCGGAGTTCAGGCCTATCTCCCTCACATCATATCTCTCCAAGTACTTTCGGAGAATTTTCCTGAACTGACAAAACTATTGTCTTCAGGGAAATTAAACAAAGATATGTATGGTTTCATAGAAGAAAAGATCACCCAGTTTTGCATACATAGGGTCATAATAGGACCAAACACAACCACAAAAATCTTCATCGACCTTAAAGGAGCATTCGACAGAGCAAACCCTGAGGTCAACATCAGCGAACTGGTAAACCACAGAAGCGGTACTCTACTACACATCATCAAAGATTACCTAGCAGACAGGCAGTGCTCAGTCAAATTTCAGGGACAGATGTCATCGTGGAAGAAACTAGAGCTAGGGACTCCGCATGGAGGTGTATTTTCACCAACACTATTTAATGTACTTATGAACATTATAGCCAGGACGCAAGCAAAGGGAATGACAAAGATCATATTTGCAGACGACTTAGTACTCAAGGTCTGAACAATACAACAAGTACTCAATGCACTAGACAAGATCACTAAAGTCTTCAATAGCGTTGGCCTTATCATCTCAACTTATAAGACAAGGATCATCAGAGGGAAAAGAAAGGGGGGCTGGAACTTCAGAATATAAGGACAGAAGATAGAACAAGTTAACTCCTACAAGTACTTGAGTGTGATTATATACAAGAGAACTACACTGACACAAGAGAGAACAAGAATCAAATCTGTGCAACTTGAGGATCAAGACATTGGCAACGTTAGCAAGGGGGGATTTCGGATCAACTGTTGGAATGCTCAAAAGAATTTACATCTCAATGATTAGATCTATCATTGAATATAGGGCCATCTACCTGCCAAACATCACCCAAAGGCAGGCTAATATATGTGCGTTAATGGTCATATTATGTGAAAGTAGGGAGGCAGGACTACAGACCATATAACACTGCATTAAGGAAATAGCATCAGGACAACTCATAAGAACAGTATCTGATAAAGATGAATATGAGTGTAGAGACAGGCTGCTAAATGGGTCAAAGGCATCTACAAAATGGAAACAGAAGCAAGAGCAAATCTATGCAAGGAGGATGTAGCAGACTACATTGAAGCAAATGTGCAGTACATAACACATGGAATGGCACCCTGGGACATCCCATCAATTTCAGTGCTATGGAAAGAAACACCAATGAAAACGAAAGACAGTGTGAGCCAAGAATTACAACAAGATTTCCTTAGAAAATCGGAGAACATAAAGAGAGGGGTAATATTGTACACAGATGGATCCGTACTCATTAACAGAAGAAGTGAGGTAGGGTTTTTAGGCCTTGTGGGAGAAAGAGAAGTGTTTGCAGAGAGTCTACGAGTTAGTGATGGAAGCTCCAGTACTCTAACTGAGATTTTCGGAATTCTAGCTGGAATCAAGTTTGGAAAAAAATACAGCAAAGACATCATTCTAGTTAGCGACAGCAGGGCAGCCCTGCTATCCCCAACCAGTAAGAAGAGCGACTTCCAGACATACGTTTGGAGAATACTACAGCCAATAACAGTATCAACAACAAACGATGGTCCGTCAAGGTTATCTGGGACCCCTCACACGATGGATACCGGGAAATGAGCGAGCGGCTGTCTTAGTCGGAGAAGGTGCGAGATGAAAAGAAGTCCAGTATAAGACACAAATACCTATATCTTCCTTGAAGAGAGAGGTGGGAAGGGAGGTAGATATGGAAATGGAGATACAATGACAGAATAGCGATGGTGAGTCAGTTAGGAGAAATCTTGCTATCAATGGGAAGTCAGGATCGCCAAACTACAATGCCATCTCTCTCCACAAGCGCCGACAACAAACAGCAATGTCCAGAATCAGAATGAGGTACTCATACATGTGGCAAGTTATTGGAGTAAATACGAACACAGAGAAACCGGTTTCACCAAGTGTAGAGTCTACCACAGACAGGATAGTCATACTCTCCAACACTACCTAGAGGAATGTCTTCCCTTACAGGGTATACGGTCAACCAGGTCAGATGAACATAGCTTCAGAACACTTTATGCGTTCAGATGTACTTAAGCAAACATTAATTATAGCAACACGATTCGCACCTTCCAGATAATGAAGACGACCAAATAATATTGTATGCCTACTGTTTCAGACACATATTCACACATAGTTTTTAATTAGCCGAGTATTGTAGAGTGTGCGTGGAAAAATATGGAAACATGATAGAGTACAGGCGGAAAGGCTTTGAAGTTTATTAGGATGTATTATTCATTTGAGAGAGACCATCCTTCTATCTCCAGAACATCTATTCAATTTATTGCCCATCTTTATACTAGTGTAGCACTGTCATTAACTAGCCAAGTACCTTATAAGCCTGGAAAAGCACGGAAGCATATCAGATTATGAGTGGAAAGGCTATGAACTTATGAAGGTGATTAAGATCCATTACCTACTAAATCAAACAGAGGATCCTAACAGTCCTCAAATCCAAACAGTAAATAACTTGTACGTACGGCAAACCCGCTACTGTGCAATAGTAGGCCGCGACTCCTGTATACATTGCAGGTCTTACCTTTAATAAAAATGATAAATAATAATGTTCTATCACCCCTTAGTGGTAGTAAATTAGGCAATTTGTTCCTTAGATTCTATTTGTCTAATTTCCTAGTGTTTTGTTTATCTTCCCTTTATCTTCATTAAAATTAATATCTGGGATGCTACTCGCAACATAAGTTAATACTTCATTTACAACTACATAAAGCGAATAGTCATTAGCATTGGTTTGCATCTTAAAGATATATTCGTGTCTTCAACAGAAGGACTTAATAGCCTATATTATTCTTTAAATTTGACGTATAGTGTTGAGATTTTCAAATACCTTATGAAATGTGGTGCGTGCATCACCTACCTTCTGTTTACTAATAGCACTGCCTGCTTTATTTCCGTTACTTCATCAATTATTCTAAAACTAGATATCCTAATTCCTGTATCAGCTAACCGCTTATCTACATTACACTTCTCTAATCTTTGTTTCACTAGATTGCTGCTTAATTACATTTCCATAAAGATCTCCGGTTAGGGTGAGTTTTCCTATTTAATTCATATTAGCAGAGTTAGTTGCTGTGTCAATCTCTAAACTATTATTTTTTTATGGGAAGTTTATCGTTTTTGTCTTGTTAGACTTCAGTTGTATTACGCTAAAATGTCAACGAAAGTCCTTACATAAAGATATACTCTTATATAACACACTACAAGACATAAGGCGAGAGATAACAAATAAAATATTACTCACATATCTGTGGTCTTTTTCGAATTATTCTTTTTCCTCATACGGAAAAAAAATCCTTTTTTGTTGTCCTTTCTCTGTTTCAAGGTTCCTCAAATTTTATCTGTAAATAATTTAAGATTAATTTTTACTCATTATCAACCTTTCATGAAAGCAATCCAAGCACGGCTGCCAGAGGTGGAAAGCCTTTTATAATTCATTACTGATTCATAGTAGCGCTTCTTAAATAGTCATGAATTAGAATGTTCTTTAAATTAATATATCAGTAACAGAGTTATTTTTTCAATTTGAAATCATAAGGCTATTTCTCATGTATAAGGGGGTTATGGATAGCACCGTGTAGTTTCTTCATTTACACGAGGTATACTGTTCTGAAATAATACATTAAAAGTTCACTGGGTTATAGGCCAGAAATGCAAAAATTTGTATTCTTGAGTGAGAATCGCTTAGAAATTCCTCCCCTCTAAGGTGTGCCTTGCTCCTCCCTATCTTCTTCAGCTTTCTATTGGTTCTTGGAACTTATAAGGGAATAGCAGGAGTCAGACAATCTTTTGCCTTACACGAAGGTTCCTTCTACTCCATGGCTGGATTGCGTCAAATTCAGAGTCAGGGGGCTCTGTTGCTTGGTGGGTGTCTGTATATTTCTGGAGACAGAATGTAGTAGGCGAACGGCTGAGCCCGGGGTGCTTGTAAGGTCGAACAGACATTCTCGAACTATGGATGCTGCCTGGATAGAACCGACTGATGCAAAGACTTCTCTCTTTTTATATGGTAGATTTCAAGGTGTTTTCCAAGATGGCTGCAGGTGATGTTCAAACTTCTGATGACAGTTTCATTCAAAAGGAGTTTGATGTTTATCAGTTCTGCGTCGTATTACCAATTTACGACATCCTGTTTTCGATTCTCGGCGAAAACTGCTTGATTTAGAATACATGTGATAGCAACTTCCTTTGACTCGGTTTGACTCTCTTTTAACGTATGTCTCTCTCATTCTTCTTGTACTTCTTCACGAAATCAATATAATTCATCTATGTTTCTCTCTCTTAACTAAGGATATAAACCTACTCATGAACATATATATATATATATATATACACACATTATTATATACATATATATATATATATATATATACATATATATATATGTATATATATATATATATATACTTTATATATATATATATATATATACTTTATATATATATATAATATATATATATATATATATATATATAAAGTATATATATATATATATATATATATAAATATATATATATCCAAACGTCTCTCACATTACTCTCAAATCAAAACTGGATGATTAATTTATAAGAACTATTCAAAAATAACCTACTACTTTGATTC
>NC_090754.1:12486819-12491819 GCF_036898095.1 Palaemon carinicauda
CCCCCCATAAAAATGACATACTGTACATGTTAAATAGGGTGCCCTGATCTAGAGAGGCGAACTGTAGGCGGGTCATCTGGCAGAAGATAAGCAGGTTTTAGACGATCAATGGAGACCAAGTCTTTTTTGCCCAGAATGTTTAGTAGGAATGCTTTCGGACTGCGTCGGATCACGAGGAAAGAGCCCGTGTAAGGGGGCGTTAGTGGTGGCTTGCTAGTGTCGTTGCGCAGGAAGACGTGCATTGCAGAGTGCAAGTCCGTTGGTATGTGATGCTTCGCTGGGGGCTTGTAAGTCTGGCGGCACGGAGTAAATTTTCCCACGACGTGACGTATGCGCTGGAGATCGTCGGAGGAGGTTGTAGAAGGAATAAATTCGGCAGGGACGACCAACGGGTCGCCATACACCATTTCAGCTGCCGAGACGTCGAGGGCGTCTTTAGGAGTGGTCCTTAGTCCCAAGAGGACCCAGGGAAGCTGAGTAAACCAGTTACAATCCTTGCAGCGGGACATCAAAGCTGCTTTGAGGGTGCGATGAAAACGTTCAACCATTCCATTGGCAGCGGGGTTGTAGGCCGTTGTCTGATGTAGGGTGATGCCCAGGAAATTCGCTAATGACGTCCACAATTGAGAGGTGAAGGTGGTTCCCCTGTCAGAAGTAATATGCTCAGGGATACTGAATCTTGAAATCCATCCAGAGAGTAAGGCAGATGTACATGAGGCGGACGTTGCAGTTTCCATGGGAATGGCTTCAGGCCAACGAGTGGAGCGGTTGATGATGGTAAACAGGTAATGATGTCCTTGTGATGTGGGTAGGGGGCCTACAACGTCGACGTGAATGTGTGCAAAACGACGCTGAGGTTGAGGAAAGGTGCCCACTCCTGAATCAGTGTGTCGATGTACTTTGGATGTTTGGCAAGAAGTACAGGCGCGGACCCAATCCTTAGCATCCTTAGAAATGCCGTGCCAAATTAACTTTGCCTTCAGCAGCTGTGCAGTAGAACGGCACGAGGGATGTGAGAGGCCGTGAATGAAATCAAACACATGTCGGCGCATGGCAGCAGGAATCCAAGGTCGCGGTCTACCAGTACTGACGTCACAGAGGAGGGTGGTGTTGGAGTCTTCGAGGGGAAAGTCTTCCCAACGGAGGGGACGTGCAGGATGTCCTACAAGCTTGATACTCTGGATCCTGTCGTTGGGCTTCAGCTAGGGCGTTGTATTCCAATCCCAGTTGAACGGCAGCCAACGTGTTTCTTGATAGGACATCGGCAACGGGATTCCTTTTCCCAGGGACGTATTGAAGGGTGCAATTGTATTCAGCCACGGCGGAGAGATGTCGGCGGTTGACGGGCGGACCAGGCGTCAGACTGTCGAGTGAAGGCGTGCACCAGAGGCATGTGGTCTGTGCGAATGACGAAGGGCGTAACTTCTAAGAAATGGCGAAAGTGACGGACAGCCAAGTGCACCGCCAGCAATTCTCGATCGAAGGTAGAATAACCCGATTCTGCCTTGGACAGTTTTCTGCTGAAGAAGGCCAATGGGCGGGGCGAGCCTTTGACCACCTGCTCGAGTACTGTACCAATAGCGACGTCGCTGGCATCGGTGGAGAGAAGGAGAGGGGCGTGTGGGATAGGAAAAGTGAGAACCGCAGCAGTTGATAGGGCCTTCTTTGCATTGCAGAAGGCTGCTTCTTGAAGGGGACCCCACTTCAGGTCCTTTGGCTTGCCCTTGAGGGAGGCGTAGAGGGGAGCAAGAGTGGCGGCAATGGCTGGCAGAAAACGGTGATAATAGTTGATCATGCCCAAGAATTCCTGCAGAGCTTTGACGGTCGAGGGCGCGGGGAAGTTCTGAACGGGTGCTACCTTCTCAAGGAGGGGATGGACTCCTTCAGGAGTGATACGGTGCCCTAAGAACGACACTTCGTTGGCGCCAAAGGTACACTTGTCGTACCGGACTACAAGGCCGTTTTGTTGCAGGCGGTCGACCACGATGCACAGGTGACGGAGGTGTTCCTCTTTTGAGGAGGAGAATACAAGTATGTCGTCCACATAACATACACAGAAAGGGAGGTCCCCTAAGATGCCATCCATGAGACGATGAAACGTTTGCCCCAGCTTTACGAAGGCCAAAACAGGAGTAATTGAAGGTGTATGTACCAAACGGAGTGGTGATGGCGGTCTTCGGGATGTCCTCTGGGTTCATAGGCACCTGATAACACCCCTTCAGGAGGTCGAGCGTAGAGAAAACCTTTGCTTTGTGCAGGTAGGAGGTCACGTCGGCAATGTTTGGGAGGGGGGTAGTGATCCAGTTCTATTTGCATGTTCAGGCGCCTGTAATCCCCGCACGGATGGAGGGAGCCATCTTTCTTCAGAACGATGTGTAAGGGTGACGACCATGGGCTGGAGGCCTTTTGGCAAAGGCCCATTTTCCTCCATTTCGGCGAACGTCTGTTTGGCGGCTGCCAATCGTTCCGGTGCCAGACGTCTGAATTTTGCGAAGACTGGGGGTCCCATCGTCTTGATATGGTGATAAATACCGTGCTTGGCAGGAACCGTGGGCGTTTGGCGAAGTTCTGGACGGAAAACTTCCGGGTACGACGTGAGGAGGTGGGCGTAGGCATCTGTGGGTGCGCTGATGTGGAGAGTGAGGTTAGAGGGGGCGGGTTGAGGAAGGTGTCGACTAGTACGAGTCTGCGTTGACCAATCGTCGGTGGGCGACATCGACCAGAAGGTGGAAATGAGAGAGGAAATCCGCACCGAGGATTGGCATTGTGACCTCAGCAACCAGAAACTTCCAATAGAATTTACCGTTTCCGAACGATAATGTGAGGTTCTCGTAACCGTAGGTGGGTATCGCAGATCCGTTGGCAGCTACCAAGCGGACGTCGGCAGATGTAGACAGACTACATTGTGCCTTGAAGAGTTTCCTCGGCAAAAGAGAACGACAAGCACCCGTGTCTACCAAAAATCGCACGCCCCTTCCTGCATCCTGTAAAAAGAAAAGATTAGAAACACGGGAGGCCACCGCCACAAGCGATGGCCTACTTACACGTTTTTTGGCCACTGACAATCCTTGGCACATTTCTAAGCAGTTGCCCCGAATCTGAAGTGGCAGTAGCAAAACTGCGGCGGATGGGAGGTGGTGAGTGGCTGTAGAAGTCGTTCGTTGGGGCGCGAGCGATTGGTGGGTGGTGGGTGGCTTTGTCGCTGCTTCGGCACGTCAGGGGCTAGGCGTGTATGTCCTACGGCATTCATGTTAGCTTCGGTTGATGTTGAATAGGCATCCTCTTCTTCAGGGGTGGAGGCGTTGATGGAGGTTTTGAAGTGGCTGTCCATAAGGGCGTCGGCTTTGGTCATCAAGTCCTTTATGGGTAAACTATCGACTCCGGGTATGGCAGCGCGTACAGGTTCGGGTAAACGGCGTATCCAAAGAGCACGAAGTAGGTTCACCTCACGAGGAGAGCCATCTGCGGCAGGTTAAAGGCGAGCGATGCTGGTCATTTCCCTGAGGGCAAGCGAAGCCCTTTGGTCCCCCAACGGTTGTTGCGAGAGCTGAAAAAGCTTTGCTATACGGGTGGCTGGCGATGGCGGGTACTGCTGCAGAAGGTATGTTTTGAGGGCGTTATACGCTATTGGGGTGTCTCCTTGTTCACAAAGCCAGTCGTTATATTTCTGGGAAGGTGTCCTCGGGTATCGCCGCGAGAACATAATCCGCTTTGGTGGTTGAGCGAGTCACGCCCCTGATACGAAACTGGACTTCCGTTCGTTGAAACCAAGCAAACGCCTCACCCATGGCAAACGATGAAAGTTTGAATGGAGCGGCCACAGCACCAACTGCCGTAGAGTCCTCCATAGTACTAACGATGAAGGGGCAAGGAGGTGGGGGTGGAAGGCGGTAGGAGCGAGTCGACTTCCGGGGTCACCAATGTGACGGCCAAGAGAGGGATGTGAACTCAAAGGCAGGATGCAATCGACTGAGTTGTTTATTAAGGAACACACTCCTTTATATACAAAACCTCAAGGCAACAGGACATGACATGTTCGAGAGACAGAAAATATTACAGAGCAAAACGGAGACATGATCATTCAGGTTCTTTTTAGTGCGAGGGAAGAGCGCAGATACAAGCATAATATATACAAAATAATTATGTACAATTGTGTGACACACGGTGGGTACAGTTCCTTACTATGTAAACCAAAATGGACATATAGAAACACCTACAGCTCAATTACTGAAACGTATACACCTTTTAATGCAAAAAAGCATGGAAATTCCACTGTGGTTTTTGACGGATATGGAAAACACAACACCTGCGAGCGTCGGAAGACTACCTCGGTAGAAAATAATATCAATATTACAGAATAAACAAAATTTAGGGGAAAGAAAAAGAAATTTCTTTTCAATGAATGCCACGAAAAGCAGTTATTCAATATGATTACAATTCAACTGAGGTGAATAAATTGGACTGTCATACAATTAAAGGGTGATGCAGATATCAAAATAGTAGAAACTGCAGTTACTAAGTGATTAAAAATAATCAGTCACCCTCACCAACGAAAACACAGACATGATGATATTGCTTTTCTTCCATGGGAAAATGACAACAAAGACCTTTCTGATTGCAGAAAGGGAATTTCCATGTGTGTAATATCAAATTTCAGAAAGTTATCTTAGAATTGATTTTTGCGCAGGTTTATTTTTTACAAATGCCTCAAGTTGTTAGGAAATGTCTGCTTCAAAAAAATTGTCAGCAGTGGTTTTGTCTTATTTAAGGACTTGTTCCCAAATGTTGTGCCCCATACATTGATCAAGTCAATGTAGAAAATGCTGGATGTCAAGCAATATTGTCATAGTTTAAAGGGTTTGTGTATGATTTTTAATGCCGATTGATTTGCAAGAAGGTTGCAGCAACGAAAACATTTGTCACATCAAAGAAATTGTGACCCACATAATCAGCTACAAGATATAAATTTTCTTCAAGTTTTGGTATTGGTGGACCTTATA
>NC_090754.1:12501819-12514319 GCF_036898095.1 Palaemon carinicauda
CCCTTATTTGACCTCTCATGTTAGTGATGCTTCTCAATAAATGCTTCTCATCAAAGCAGATTTCGCATCTTGGTTCAAATAACAATGGTGTTGCTTCCTAAGATCAAAGAAACCTTTTTAGTCTTTTAAACAATGGTTTGAATTCAATAACTTTATTAAGGTTTCAATTTCCATCCACTGTGCTTTGATTACAAACTTTATAATTTCATTGTAAAATATGATGATTCTATCTTACGATATTTATCATTTCAAAATTCTTTCCTACGTGTTTTAATTTAGGCGTTGAAAGATGGATAATATACCGATTATTACGAAATCGATTGCTAAAAATCTCTGCCACCGTGGAGATCCGTTTTTTTATCTAAGCTTATTACGTCTTAAATGAGGAGTTTTCTCTCTCTCTCTCTCTCTCTCTCTCTCTCTCTCTCTCTCTCTCTCTCTAAATAAATAAATAAATAAATAAATAAATAAATAAATAAATAAATAAATAAATAAATAAATAAATCAATAAACCCATTCATGACCATTTCATCCGTACCTTCTATTCCTGTGGGAGCCATACTCATTTATATTACCATACAACAAATAAAAATAAGGAAACCAGCAGTTTACTGGTTTCCTAGTAATGATCAATAATTAATCACCCATTGTATTCAAGTTTTTTATTATTTATTTCTTTTTTACCTCATTACACATCATAATGACTTTAAACATTACCAGGAACACATTACACACTTTTTGAAAAAAAAAATCTACTTTTTATTTGTAAACAATAGAATAATGAGTACAAAATACATAGTTTCTAATACTTCTAAATGTCCCAATTTAATTTTATACCTCAGTTTTATATATCTTAATGATAGACCTCTTGATTATCACACAATAAAGAAACATACTTCGAACACATTAAAGACATTTTATGAATAATTGAATCGTAGTTTCATCACAAGAGACTCTTTTCCGATATCTTGACTGTATGTGCATTATTCACATCACCTCTAAATTGTATTGTCTTTTAAGGCAGACCTTAACATTTAAATTACAAAAATCTAACATTTCAATGTTATTGAATAACAATCCCTGTAAATATGAAAAATCATTGACAGACTAATTTAAGTCTGTTGCTTTATAGTTCACCCTCTCTCAAAAGAATCATCTAATGTGCAGAAAAAATTAACTCACTTTTCATATCCAAACTTACTCTTTATACTTACTGTACACAATTTACTGTGTAATTATGATGGGACTAAACATACCCTTTGAGAGTTATGGGTTTCTATGACTGGCCAGGCAGTACTACATTGGAGCCTACTCTCTGGTTACGGTTCATTTTTCCTTTGCTCACACACACACACACACACACACACACACACGAATAGTTTGACCTATTCTTTACACATTTTCCTCTGTCCTCATACACCTTACAACTCTGAGATTACCAAACAATTTTCTTCAGCCAAGAGGATACTGCAATGTAATTTGTTGAGTGGCCACTTTCCTCTTGGTAAGTGTAGAACTGACTCTCTTGCTATGGTGAGCAGCTCTTCTAGGAGAAGGACTCTCCAAAATCAAACCAATGTTGGGTAATGCCTTAGCCTTTGTACCATGGTCTTCCACTGCCTTGGGCTGGAGTTATCTTGATTGAGGGTGCACTCGGGCACAGTATTCTATCATATATCTCTCCCTCTTGTTTTGTTAAAGTTTTTATAGTTTATATAGGAGATATTTATTTCAATGTTAATGTTTTTAAAATGTTATTTTTCCTTGTTTCCTTTCCTCACTGGGCTGTTTTCCTTGTTGGAACCCCTGGGCTTATAGCATCCTACTTTTCCAACTAATAATAATAATAATAATAATAATAATAATAATAATAATAATAATAATAATAATAATGATAATAATAATAATAATAATAATAATAATAATAATAATAATAATAATAATAATAATAATAATAATAATACAGCTATTTCATTTATTACCAGTTACTATTTAATAAAGTCTATCAATTAGACTTAAAACACTGTTTTCCTTCGTCACACCAAATAGCAGTCAGTGCATTACATTCAACTGTGCATTCAACTGTCAGTGCATTCAACTGTCTTCATTATTCTATCAATATTGTAAATTTTTTCAGTACATTGGTAAAGGTTAAATCATCTATGAGCTTCTATACATCAATTATCAATAGATCTCCTAACTTTACGAAATGTTCTGGTATCATATTCTTTGATATTTTATTACTCTCTGAGGTTCCTTAATCATTTGGAGACACATTTTCCGTTTGGACCCTGGACTGCCTTTAATTTGATACATACTTTCGAAGCTATCTTTACTTCTTGATATTACCCTTTTTACACTTATAATATTTATTCATCTTTTACCTGAAATAATCAAGTGATTGCCCAGTGGGGCTTACGTCATCTAATAGGGAGTTTAGTAGTCTTTCATATACATCCATAACAAAAACATGGGGTTTCTCCTAATGTTTCACTTACCGAGTTATTGAATTTAAATTTGGCATCTTCTCAAACTAATGATCAATCTTCTATAGTATGGTTAAACTAATGATAGTTCGCATGGCATCAACAATCCTTTCTATTTGCCCTTACTACTGTTCCATTTGAACTTGGCTTTTGGGGGAGCTATGTCACCTTTCTTATTTAAAAAAAATATTGCACAATTCTTTATTATTTTACTAGTAAATCTGGATGCATGATCTGAGAGAAGTATCTGGAAAGACGGATGTCTAGTGATTATCCTGGCCTTAAATGCTCCTGCTACTGACTAAGCAGTCCTATCTCTATCAAGTTAAAATTTCTATGAAGACCAGTACTTATCTGTCAAGTTTTGGGACAAAGTCCCATGTGGTCCGTTTGTACCTCCTGAAAGGGATTAAAATCCAATTGTACTTTCTAGAGGGACAGTAACATTCACATAACCTTTATATTTATTACACGTAGGGCATTCATTCACTATGTTTTAACGATTTCATTGGGCCAAAATTAATTCATCATTACATGAACAGTCTTTGATTGCTGGATGTCCTGCTAACTTGTGAGCATTTGCTATTGTTAGTACTTCTTGTGTTGGTAAGTTAGGAACAAGTATTTTCTCTTTAGTTTTTAGTAATTATTCCTTTGATTCATTTCAAATTTCAACCTAGAACTTTTATTTGATATTAAGTCACCATGAACATTTCTAACCTATTGAATCTCTAGTTCTATGTTATATCTTTCTAAATCTAAGTCTTCTACCTGACAACTAAAACAAAATTATTGGTAGTATTAATCTCTTAAGATCTTCCTCGATTCTAGATAAACCATCTGCTAAAACATTAAACATACCGATAATGCATCTATATTCTGGGAGAACTCCAGTACACTAAGGAACCAAGGATTTGATTTTTGAATTATGAATAAGAGCCCTTCATTTGAAAGGGTTACAAATAGGTTTATGACCAGTATGTACATTAACTCTATACCCAAACAATATGATATGCCTAAACTTCTCAAGGCCAAATAAATGGGTAAACCATAGGTTCCTGGCCTTGCTTGGCACAGGCACCCCTTTCGCTATTTGTCACATTGTGATTTCCCCTCGTTCCCCGATTGTGTTTCAAAAAGTGCATTCTATATAAAAAGCAAATATCAACAGAATCCTTTTAATTTCTCCTAACTAGTTACAACTTTACATGGGTTATGTTTATAATGTAGTTTTACAAATTAAATGCAAATGGAAAATTTTCGTTAGTATATAAATTTAAATAAAAGTAATGTATACACACACACACACACACACACATATATATATATATATATGTATGTATGTATATATATATATATATATATATGTATATATATATATATATATATACATATATATATATATATATATATGTATATATATATATATATATATAAATACACACACACACACACACATATATATATATATATATATGTATATATATATATACATATATATATATATATATATACATACATGAGATACTTAACATTCCAAACAGTGAAATAATGCAATTAAAAAGTTCTATAGGATAACAAGCTATCATAAATCTGCAATCAACTTAATTAAGAAGATTGCGGTTTATTAAATGACGAAACCTGTGATTGTTGTTTCTTAGTTAATTCTGAAATATAGAGAGGAGTGCTCGAAAGCGCACAAAGCCTGTCATTTTCTACCTGTAATAAAGTGTTTTGCTTCTTTTTAATTTGCAACAAAGATAAAAAACCTGACTCGCAAAGATATGTAAACACAAATGGAAGCAATTCACGGATAGCTATTTCTGACAGTTTTGTGTAGGAATCGCAATTCAGGGGCAAAAATTCTGTTTTTGTTTTTTCATCAAACATATCTCTTACCCCCGAATCAATTTTTAGCTTCAGGAATTCATTTTTCAGTGCTGTCAAATGCAGCAAAATTTCATTATTTATAAATTGAGAAAGCACCTTATCTTCACCACAAACATCAAGAATTCTCAAACATTGCTATTTTTTTTTTTGGACCTTCCAATTTTCAAACTTTCTCATGAAACCTTTCAATGCATCTACAAATTTTGCAATATTTGTATTCCTTCCTTGCATCTAAAGATTCAGTTTATTCAGCTGCTCAAATATAACAACCAAACAGGGAAGGCGCATGGTCCATTCTTCATCATTCAGATTAGCAAATATTGAGTCTCACCTTGAACTTCGGAAAACAATTTGAGCTCGTCTCTAAGCTCAAATATTCGCTCAGTTACATTTCCTCTTGACAGCCAACTGATGTTTGTGTGGAAAAAAACAGAATGATGGGCAGCATCCATATGATTACATAACTGTTTGAAAAGTAGTGAGTTCAGGGTTCCTCCTTTGACAAAATTTTCAATTTGAATTGTTTGATAAAAAATCTTCTTTACTGGAGCTGGATGTTATTTGGAGGCTAGTGTCTGACGATGGATCATGCAATGAATGTCTTTCACTTTTAGAGCTCGTTTATTAATCCATAACATCTGACACAGCCTTCATTAATCTATAAAAAACTTTTATACAAACTCATGAAAATATAGTCAGTCTTTATCAATTATTCATTGAGATAGACTTCGGGAGAATATGCATATGTGATTAGAAATACCCACATCACAACAAAATGAAAAGTCACCAGACATACTCAAAATCAATTTATGTTAGCAGTCAGTAAATGATTTTTAATACATAGCCTATGACAGCATCTACATTATTTTCTTTTCCTATTATTGTTTTATTTATCTAATAGTATATATATATATATATATATATATATGTATATATATATATTATAATATATATACATATATATATATATATAATATATATGTAATAATTATTATTACAATGTTTAAAACACATGACGTAATATGTCATTTTGGATGAAGATGCTAGCCGTGGGACTTGCTGTAGTCACTCAAATGATAAACAGGACGCACAATGCAGCCTCAACAATGTAATAGTTTTCTTAAACGTCAACACCAATGCATCAGCGTGGTGAAAGTTTGTGACGTCACCGGATGCAGGTGTCTTCCGAGATTATGATAAAACTGCTATATCAACTAAGCATACGATATCTGTGATATCGATAATTTAGTCAGTTCATATCTATACTTCACCAGAATTGGTCATCTGACCAAACCAGCTCCCTCCAGTGCTGGAGATGTTTAACCTCTGTTGTTTTTAACAAATATAATACTTTTAAAGCTAATAAGATGTACTTCGTTACCCAGCTTTACACATCTTAAACAACATATACTCAATGTGTGCTTATAAAAAGTAGCACACTTATAAATGGTGGCAGCGGTTAAACTCTAAGAATTAGAGAAAGATCTTCAAGACTTCAAATAAAAGCTGTAAAACCAGAGAAAGATCTTCAAGACTTCAAAATACAAGCTGTAAAACCAGAGAAAGATCTTCAAGAAACTCAACATTATCTACATGAATCTACAATTTTGACTAAGTAATATAGTCCATCGAAATATTTAACATTAATGAATGTTATGAATACAAACCAATGAACTGGATCTTCAATCAACATCCTAGGAAACCCAAGGACTGGCGTTCAACGTTTGCAAAACATACCCAGGAAGCACTACATTCAACAAGAAACTCGAACGATACATCGCTAACAAAACATCAAGAGAGAAAGAGAGGGGATGTGTCAACATCACACAGACCCATATATAAGCTAAGTACAAATTTTATAATTCATTCCAGTTTAGGCAGTGAAGTGTAGTTATCACGAGTCGTTAGTCGTTTATTACTGGGGGTGAGTGAATTGCTAATCTTTTGTTTCCGTTCATTAAAGAAAACTGTGTTCAACTCCGAATTCTCATCTAGAATTTTTCTCTCTTTGTGCTAATTCCTTTTTCCTTTCAGAAATTCTCGGGAAATGTTTTGGGATTAGTAACATTGTTAGGGGAATTTTGTTATACATATGCGTTTACGCAGTGGACGTCTGTACTC
This sequence comes from Palaemon carinicauda, assembly GCF_036898095.1. Lineage (NCBI taxonomy): Eukaryota > Metazoa > Arthropoda > Malacostraca > Decapoda > Palaemonidae > Palaemon > Palaemon carinicauda. The sequence goes on from NC_090754.1 coordinate 12,508,317, forward strand.
ATTATAGATATTTTGATAGAATTGCAAGGGGTCGAAGAGATAGGAAAAGAAATACAGCAGTCATGACTCCCCCTGTGAGCCCTACCCCTGGACCTAGTGGCGTAGGCCAGACTAATCCTCCTCCAATTGTGACGCTTGTAAATGCCAGGTCAGCAATCCTTCCTTTTCAGGTTGAGTCAATGGGTTCTTGCCACGAAATGTGGAGTCATGGATTTCATCCGTCGATGCCCATTTAAATGCCAAAACAAATCGTAGACCCTTCTGTACAATTACAAGAAGCTAAAAGTTTTATAGATTTTTCTAAGGGGGAATGCGAGTGCGTATTTAAGAGGTGTTTCATTTCAAGAAGAAGTTACCTGGGATGATTTCAAAGTTAGGTTACGCGCGGTCTATGGGGGGTGAGGAAGCCTTGGATGTAGTATTAACGTTACCGAAATACACTATAATCAAGCCACTATGAATCGGCTTAATGTTATTGAGAGAGCAGCTCTCATAGCTGATAGGCTTAAGGAATATCAGGACATTTTAGGTCATTCCACTTGGGTTACTAGCGATAACATCTCCGTGAAAAGATTTTTTGCGATTAATTTATTTAACTTGCATGACACTTATGTTGCCTGAAGCTTTAGTGCGGTGTTTTGATAAGAAGTTAACGCTTGCAAGTACGGAATTGGATGTATATAAACAGATAAAGAAAACTCATGTCCAAGTGTCCATATCTCAATCGCGTGTTAACTTAAGTTTTTGCAAAGAATCAAACAAAGCCACAAACAGTGAACGTAGTTAGTAGTCAAGTAGCGGGAATGACGTGTTATAATTGCAAACGTGAAGGTCACTTGATTGCGGACTGCCAGAACGAAATTCTGCTCGATTCATAACAGTGCAACTCATTCATATAGCCAATGTTACTCGCGTAAGACACAACAGAATCCTAAAAATACACAGTCAATTCCACAGTCAGTTCCATATGGAAATAAAAAGAGAAATCCTCATTTTAACAATAAGAAGAAACAACCAAATGTCAATGCAGTTCAGAGTCCAAAACAAACAAACACTTCTTCGAATATTGCTGAGCCTGGGTCGTCAAACCAGACCTCGCAAGGTCAGACTAATTTTCAGAATGTGCAGAGCAAAGCAAATACCACATAGTTAACTCCAGAGGGGATGAGAATGATGTTGGGTCAAGGTCATTCATGTCAACATCAATAGTATTGAATAATCAATTTAATGATTTATCAGATAATTGTGAGACAATAGATTTTCCTAAGAAACACACGGCCGAATTAAGTAAAACAGTGCATGCTCCCGTAGATTTGCAACGAATTCATACAATAATAAGCCAAAATGAGTTACGGCCAACCTTATATGCTGTAAATTTAGAACACAAATCCTTTACATTATTTTTTGACTCTGGTAGTCCACGTAATATCATGGATTTGAAGACACATCATTTGTTGTTTTCGAACTTTCCGAATGAAAAATCCGGAATTAGACTTTCGGGTATTTGTTGTTGTAAAAAACATTAATATGTATCCAGCTGTAATTACAGGATATCCACCTATTGGAAATCAAAACATTATCTTAGCCCCTGCCAAGCACGGCGTGTATATCAAAGGGAAATTCTATAAGTCTTCTAATACCTTAAAATCAGTTTTGGATAAAAAGGAGACGACAAATGTAACCGTAACGTACGTTGAAGAACCAATAACTTGTCTCACTAATAAAGAAATAATATACGCGACCCAGCAGAATTCTCGTTCACCCGTAATATCATCTTGCACGCAATCTATCGAACCAAACGTATCTTCAAATTTAATAGTGCAAATAAAGAAAACATTACCGGGATCTGAATCATTTCCGACACTTTGAAAACTAACGGATTGTCTGTCACACAAGCTATTTATACAGTAGGCTCACATCAACAATGTAATATTGAAGTCTGTAATCATTTAAATAACACTTTAGTAATTCACAAAAATCAACATATCTTGGATGTAGAAGTTTTATAAACATCGTATTCTTACCGTTGCTGAAATCAATCACTCTCAATCAGTTGCGGATGAATCCCTTTTGCGATCTATTAAAAATAAAATCAATAAAGACATTCAAGACGAAGAAATTCAGCAGAAAATTTTTGGACTTTTAACTAAATATCATTATGTTTTTTCCACTACGGATGGATCCTTAGGAAAAACAGATGTGATCGAGCATCAAATAAGGTTAAAGGACAAGCAGAAAATTATCTATATACCCTCGTACAGACTCCCTATGAAATTTCAGAATGAAATAAATGATGAAGTAGGTAAAATGCTAGAAGAAGGAGTCATTAGGAAATCAAACAGCCCTTATAATTTTCCTTTAATAGTTGTACCGAAAAAAGATCGAACATGGCGTATCTGAGTCGACTTTCGTCGTCTAAACGAGGAGATGATCCCTGATCGATTCCAGTGCCATGTACTGACGATATTTTGTCTTTGTTAGGTCAGAATAAATATTTTACTAGTTTGGACTTACTTAAAGGCTTTCACCAAGATATCATTAGAAGAAGATAGTATCCCATACACAGCCTTCAGCACAGCCAGGGGACATTATGAATGTTTACGGATGCCTTTTGGTTTACGTTGTGCTCCTATAACATTTACAAGAATGATTAACATAGTGTTTGGAGACTTGTTAGGGGATATATTGCATGCCTATATGAATGATCTTGTAATCTTTTCCAACACCTTAGAAGAACATCTACGTAAGTTAGAACTAGTACTGCAGAGATTAAGACAACATAACTTAAGGGTAAAGATTAGTAAGTGTGAATTTTTCAAAACAGAATTAATATATTTGGGTTTCATGGTGTCAAGCCAAGGTCTTAAAGTAGTCCATGATAAGGTGTCGGCTATGCGTAATTTTCCCATACCTACTAATGTCAAGGGAATACAGCAATTTCTGGGTTGTAGTGGATATTACAGGCGTTTTATACGCAACTATTCAATAATAGCCGCTCCTTTAACTGATTTTACGAAGAAGGGCGTAGATTTCATATGGTCTGAGCAACATCAACAGGCGTTTAATACTTTGAAAGACGAACTGTGTAGTTCTCCCTATCTTAAAATTTCCTGACTTCGGTAAGGAATTCTTCATTGCAACAGACACCTCAGACTTAGGAGTAGGAGGGGTATTGCTTCAGCAATATGATAAACAATTTTTCCCGATAGCTTTCTATTCTCGAAAATTGAGAACTTCCGAAAGTAAGTATGCAGTAATAGACAAGGAAGGGCTAGCTATTGTTAATTCACTAGTGCATTTTAAGTTCATAATTTACGGTTATCCCGTTAAGGTTCTTATTGACCATAAACCACTAACAGAGTTCTTTTAAGGCTTCAACCACAGCCCTAAACGAACTCGGTGGCATTTGATCATTCAAGATTTTGGCGCAAGAATCGGGTATTTACCTGGGAAAGCAAATATCATTGCAGATGCATTATCACGCAACCCCGTGTCATCTTGTACGGAGCCTCTAGCTGAATTAATAGATATATCAACATCCATGCCTATTGTTAAAACAATATCTGAACAGGAAGATTTAGGCTGGAGCGCTGAATTGTTACAGACTGAGCAAAGAAAAGATCAGAAAATAGAAACAATTATAAATGCTTTGAAAGGCAATCATAAGGAAAAGGAATATATAAAGTATAAGCAGCAGAATTATATAATCAAAGATAATATTCTGTGTAGGACTGTGACAAGGAAAACCGGCAATACACCACATGTAACTAACGACCAGGTAGTTGTACTAATCTCACTTATTTCTACTGTCCTGAATTGGTTGCATTCAAATCCATTACATGGACACCCGGGGTTCTCATTAATGTCACAGAAAGCCAAATCATTGTTTTATTGGCATATGATGCTTACAGATATAAAAAGACACATAGCTAATTGTCGCACGTCAGGAAAACAAAGGGCATACGAAAACACCTGTCAGCCTAGGAGCTTATCCTGTGCCCAATCAACCCTTTGAAAGAATACATTTAGATTTGTTAACAGGATTTTACGAGTCAGACAGAGGAAATAAGCACCTCTTAGTAATTATAGATGCTTTAACTCGATATACAGAACTAATAGCGCTTAAAACTAAAACTGCGATTGAATGCGCTAGGAAGTTTTACGAGTGTTACATTTGTAATCATGGGATTCCACACATGATAAGCTGAGACTCGGGTGGTGAATTTAATAATCACTTTCTTACCTCATTGTGTGAATTCCTCAGCATAAAGAAAATAAATACCATGATATATCACCCAGAGTCGAATGGGCTAGTGGAAAGAGCAAATAGAAGATATTAAATATATTAAGAGTAACACTAGGGGGATCAGACCCCAACTGGGATATTGCAATACCGGCGGCACTGAGTACTCTGAATCATTCATATCATATATCAATTAAAATGTCACCGCATGAAGCATTGTATGGTACCCCAGCTAGAACGCCTTTCCATGTATTAACTCCTACAACTAATCTATCAAATCCTTTAAAAGAATGTATAAATGCAAGTATAAGTCGAAATGATATCCTTCGAAAGAATTTAGAAGAATCACAAATCATAATGAAAAGGAATCATGATAAAACAGCGAAACCAACTAAAACATATACCGTGGGTGATAACGTATATATTCAAATCAATGTACGAAAAGGGCTCAATTATAAACTAACACCTAAGTTTGAAGGCCCATTTAACATTTTGGAAACATTAACGGACAATAAGTTTAGAGTTCAAAACGTATCCCAAACCACGGATGAGAGAATAGTATCATTGGCTCACATAAGAAATTAAAAAGAAAAGAGGGAAAGAAGTGAGGGAATTTTTTTTTTTATTTTATGTGATTAAAAGTTTTCTTTTTAATACAGGAGTAATTACATATATTTTTTCTCGTTACAGGTTTCCAAGATGAATTTTTTGTTGTTGGGAGTGATATTGTTCGCTCAGACATTTTTCTCGTGTGGGATGAGCTCTAAAACTAAAAGTATAAATTTTAAATATGGCACTATAGTTGAAAGACCAGAAGACGTTTTTATTACATCAACCAACGTAGTTGTAGAAGTGAATATGCAAGCAATTTTTCTTCAAGAGAATGATGTCACTAGCTTAAGAACCGCCATTTCAAGGTTTTCTGCCTCATTGGATGAGTTGCATAGAAGGCATTTTCATTTGACTACAGAGAGTTTGCTTGGATCAACATTAAAAGTTGCAGAGATGCTATCTGATGACTTGAAAAATAAGACTTACGAGACAGGATCTTTGGCTTATGACCTTTTGATGTGGACTGTAGGACACGAACATAAAGAAAGACGAAATCCGTTTATTTATGCTGCATTGAACATCTTTGGGTCTGTTGGAAGTTTAGGTTTAGGAATTTCCCATCGTCTTAAAATTAGTAATCAAAATAAGAAAATTGAGTTCTTGACTCATGAAGATGAATTGATTATGTCAGAACTAAGGAATCAGTTAGCTTCAATCAATAAAAATTATGGATTTAGTAAATGAATATTCAAATAATATCATTCAGATTATGGAAGTACAGGATTTGTTGGCAACGTTAACGTATTATGATTCAAAGGTAGATCACATACATAACAGAATTGCACATTACATTGAGAAATCCAAGGATTATGTAGAAGCTATCACGTTAGCAACTAAAGGTGTACTGTCGCCCCATTTGTTGCCTATAAATTACTTAAAGTTAATTCTGGAGAACAGAAGGGATAAACTAGGCTATGTTCCTTTGTTAGACGAACATAGGTTAGAATTTTATTACAGCCTAATTACAGTAAACGTTGATAATAACAAGATTAGGATTACAATTCCCTTTGATTCTTCTGATGCCTGGCAATCTTACAGGATATCACCATTTCTGACTTTTATGACGAATCACTCAAATCCAGTAATATCCAGTTTGACAGGACACGTATTGATTTCCCCAGACAAGGAAACATATACGGTCATTAAAG
>NC_090754.1:12521819-12529319 GCF_036898095.1 Palaemon carinicauda
GTCAACCTCAACGCCGTGTGGAGGCCTCTATGCCCTCAGTTCGTCAACGACTTCCGTGGCTTTGATCAGGAGGGCATCAATAAAGAAATTCTCAGCACTCTTGTCGGCCTAAGTGATAAACTCGAGCTAGACCTGCAGGAAAGGAGGACTTCGAGGAATTGCTTGAGTCCCATGGGGAGGTAATTGAGTAACCAAGACCTCATGGAGTTGGAGGCTCAGCAACGTGTCGAGGAGGAGGAAGAAACGCCAGTCCCCATGATGAAATTCGAGACGAAACTCTTGTCCGAGGGGTTTTCGCTCATAGATAAAGCCATCGCACTCTTCGAGCAGCAAGACCCAAATATTGAACGTTGCACAAAGGTTGCAAATCAATTGAATGATGCCATACAGTGCTACCGCATCATTTATGATGAAAAAAAAAAAAAGAGAACCGTGCAATTGTCGTTAAATCGCTTTTTTCGGCCAGTTTCTAGTAAATCCTCCAAGGAAGATACTCATCAACCCTCATCTTCTCCTCGACCCTCAACTTTCTTCCTACATTGAAGTTATGGAGAAGGAAGTAACTTTTGAAGCCCATTCCAGCAACGGGGAAGACCCTCTCATGATATAAAATCCTCCTCTTCCTCCTCCTCCTCATCCATCATCTCCTTAAGCATCGAGTACATCTTCCAAAAGTAAGTTAAACTTCATTTTATTTATCTTATTACGTACATGTACATACTGTGTGTCTCTCTCTCTCTCTCTCTCTCTCTCTCTCTCTCTCTCTCTCACTCTCTAATATACTTAGTACAGTACTGTAAGTATTCTCTCCATTTTATTAAAGGTTTTTTTTCAGTAGAAACTAATACAGGTTACTTATACAAGCCTTAAACATACTTATATAAAACTTCAATATACTTATATAGGCCTTAAACATAAATTATAATACAAAATATAGCACTGAAGCAACTTACGAACGAATTCACCTTACGAACGATCGTTCGGAACGTAACTCGTTCGTAAGTTGGGGAGCGTCTGTATATATATATATATATATGCGTGTATGTGTTTGAGTGTATTGGTGTGCGTATGTTTGTGTGTGTGCTAGTTTGTGTCTCTGTGTGTTTACTCTATAATTTTGGCTACACTGTACGTTTGTTGGTGTATCCAAAAGCAACATAAAACTGTGGCAAACTAACAAAAGACAATGGTGAGTACAAGATTTCTACATAGAGACCTTGATAAATTACCGAAGTAATATGGCTGTCGTTTACAAGTATGCCGGGTCAGTTCCTGTGGCATGTATTGTATGATATCAATGGTTTTCCTCGGCAGTTCCAATGAATTCAACGTTTGGTAGCGTCGTCAGCGCCACCTATGATTCTTACAAAAATGAGATCCATTGTAGTTTACTTGGTTATTTTAAGGGTTGCCTTTTCGATCCCCTACAGCAAGTGAAAGCTTCTCTCTACAGGACTTCCAAAGTCATTTCATCATGTTTGTTCTAAGGCATTCAACATTTCACACCGCATATTGGTCGTTTATTGTCAAATTCCCACTATCGAAAGACTTAGAGAAAAGTTTCCTCTTGAAAACCTTAATATCTTTAGTGTTTCGGATGTCTAGTGGGAGCTTATTGTATAGTCGAGTGGCCACATATCTAAAGGCTCTAAAGCCAACAGTAGGCATATATCTAGGTTACAATAATTTGAAACCATCGGTAACTATTCTCGTGTCAACACACTTCGTTGGCTGCTCAATATGTAGAAGTTCTCTCATATATTTTGGACATTCAGTTTCGATAACTTGATGGGTTATTGTGCATTTTAAACTCAATTCTTGCTTAAATTGGCAGCCAGTGTGATTCGATTATTATAGGAGTGATCCTTTGTCAGGTGGGACACCTTTCATCAGTCTTGCTTCTGTGTTTATTAAGTTTTGTAATTTCTTAAGTTGCACACTTCGTAAATTATAATGGATGGAGTTACAGTAGTCAATCCTGGTAATAACACAGTTTATCACAAGTTTCTTTACAGATTGTTCATCCAGGTACTTCTTTTTAAAAGCAATGTCTCTAAGATGATAAGCAGAAGTGTTTACTATATTATATATTTGGGCATTACAAGACAAGTTACAGCCAAGAGCTAATACTAAATCACGAATTTCACTAGATATCAGGGTAGAGTTGTTATTTATGTTTATTTGTATTTGACCCAAGTTTCTTATGCTGTTTTATTTTCACTTGAATTTTAGTTACTCGATTTTCATTCCTTCCTTAACGCTGGCAAGAAATTGGTTTAGATTCTTAGTACTGTAGATTCTTAGTACTGTCGTTTATGTCATTTATGGGGAAGTAGAATTGTGCATCATCTGCCAATAGGTTGAACTTCACTCAATGCCTTCGTAGTATTTTCGACAGACCAATAGTATAGATACTGTATAGAATGAAATTGGGCCTCACACTCCCCTGAGCATCCCTTTGTTTAAAGGTCCACATGATGAATAAGAGTTTTCTAATTTGCATATATTAATTTCTGTCAATCAAGTAGTCTTTTAGGTATTCAAAAGTTTGATCATCTATAACAATGACCCATAGATGTTTTAGTAGTAGTTCATCTCCAAATGTATCTAAAGAAGCACTCAGACCAAGGAATATCAAAATACCACATTTGTTTTCTTCCATTTAATCCAGCATATCATTTACAACAGAACAGATAGCTTCCTCAGTAGAGTTTGATTTTCTGTAAGCAGACTGGTTTTCTGGCAAAGCTTCAATTTCTTCCAAGTGACTAATACGTTGTTCGAGAATTACGTATTCTAGCACTCTTGATATAAAGAATGGATTCGAAATAGGTCTATACGAGCATACTTCCTGATAGTCAAGAGCACTGAAAAATTAGAGGGCAGTAGTGAATGCGTTAGGTAAATAAAAAAAATATCAGTCATATTAGTGTTGGCAGGTGTATGAAGCAAAAGGAAATTATGTAAATTAAAGGCCAGGGTATTTGGTGTATGTGTATGCAACAAAAATGAGTCGTAACCATAGGGGGATCCAATGCAGTACTGTCTGGCCAGTTAAAGGACCAAATAACTCTCTAGAGGTTATATCTCAATGGTTAACTGGTGCTTTGGCCAACCTACTACTTATGCTCACATACAATTAACAGAGGATTCTTGATATAATTCTGCTCCCAATTATGTAATACTTGAAAAAAAAAATTACCGTAGTTCAAGGAACTATCGACCAGTTTCTTATCAAAAAGTGTTTCTAACACATAAATTAAAAATAAGTAGTAAATTTAATACAAATTATTATAATTACTTTATTGGCCATGCAACCTTACAAAATCCTTTTTTTCATAATATCTTAGAGCAAACCACATTACATTCTCAAATAACGAGCCCACAATATACTGTTACCTGTCAAATTGTAAAAATCTACATTGACAAGTATGTAGGTACATTTATTCATAAATTTAGATCAATTTTGTTTTGTATTACATTAAAAACCTAGATTTGTTTTTTTTTTAATCTTATAATAGATTCTAGTTAACCATATATTTTTGAAATTGTATTCGTAAATAAAATAAAAGGCTGTAAATGGTTGTTTGTGATTCAATCCTTTGATAAGCAGATTTGCAGGCAAGTAAACTCGACACAAGTCGCCTCTCCTGAAAACAGTTAAATACGTGGGGTGAGGTATAACTGGGCATATATATATATATATATATATGTGTGTGTGTGTGTGTGTGTGTGTGTTTGCATGTGCGCATGTGTGTCTGTATACCAACACACACACACACACACACACATATATATATATATATATATGCATGGATGTATATATATAATTCTCACTATATATATTTACACACACAAATATATATATATATATATATATACATATATATATATAGATATATATATATATATATATATCTATCTATATATATATATATATATGTACACACACACACACACACACATATATATATATATATATATAAATATATATATATATATATATAAGTATATATATGCATATATATATAAATATATATATATATATATATATAGGTATGTATATATATAATTTTTATTATATATATATATATATATATATAATATAATATAATATAATATAATATAATATAATATAAGAATTGATTGCTTCCCTTGCCTCCAATTATCATCTTTATGAAACTGCCCAGTTTGGTTTTGTTTATTAGGTTTTGTAGAAGCCAAAACGATATTACATTAAATTTTTAAATTGTGTAAGTTAGCCATTTTTTATGGAAACTGCCATTTTTTCTCACTTTGATGAGAGGAAACAATCGTCACCGTTACGCGATTTACGAAATTTGTGGGCCATTCAAAGTAGAGACTGCAGCATGAAATTTAATATTTTAATTGTTTATTATCGCTTATATACCTTGGTTATGTCAGAAATGGAAATTGAGATTAAGGAAAACGATTGAGAGGTGAACTCAGAATCTCGTGGATTCTCTAATTTAATATTTGGGTAGATTTTCCCTTGATGCATGTGTATTGACCTTCTCCTTTTTATTGGTCTTTGTTGATCTTTCTTAACTTGTTTCATTTTCCTTTTCTTGGTTATTCTTAACTCTTTATTTTTTACCTCTATTTTATCTTTCTACTTCATCCTCGTACATTACTCACCTCTCTATCAATATTCCTTTCATTAAATCTTTTCTAGTTTCTTATCTCCTGTGCCTATCATACGCTATAATACATTCTATCTTCTCCTCTTCTTCTTTTTAATCATGCTCTTTTTCCTCACCTCCTAAAATATCATTACTCGTCAGTGATATGACGATCGCAGCAATTACCTTATTACTTTCTCTATCTCGAACAAATATGTAATTTCTGAAATGTGAAATAACTAATTCTGCACTAACGGCGTCTCAGTGGTCGCAGTCCTTGACTGATGGTGGCGATCCTTTATAAATCAGCTATTTCAGGAAGGGCATTCAAATAAAAAAAAAAAAAAAAAAAAAAAAAAAAAAAAAAAAAAGAGGAACCATGTTTATCCCAAGAGGCCATGAATCAAATTGCTTTCAGGAATTGCTTCCAGAACGCATACCAATAAAGAGAGAAAAGGGGATATTATTTTTTGGGTAAGAGATATTTCCGATAGATTAATTTCTCCTGCCAAACTATGGGAAGATGAGCATAGGGCCAAGATGCAAGAGGGACTCACTAATAATAATAATAATAATAATAATAATAATAATAATAATAACGTCACAGACACAGTATGGACTCTACCCCCAAAGACCAATCAGTAGCCAGTGCCAGAATTGACGAGTCACTGCAAGCGATAAAAATAAAACCAGTCAGCAACATCCATTCCCGATCCTGATATCCCAGCAACCTTTACTCCTGATCCTATTTTTTCACACGTGCTCATACACTGTAACGGTATTGCATTTTTGTTCTTATCACTCGCTCTACCTTGGGCTGATAATAGACCAACCTGTGTAAGCTTGCTAGGACATTTTTTAATTTGTTTGAGTTTTATTGACGTTTTTGGTCGCAAGTCCTTATATATACACTCATTGTCTACTTAATGAAGTGAGTTGCACTCCTCTCAACTTTCTGTCAATTTGTGACCGCTGGAGGAACTGCTTCCTCCCTCCTTCCGCTTCACTGATGTGCCCTTGTTGTTACAATGCTGCCCACCAAACCTGACTATTCGACATATGCCACTTCAATGAAACTGCTGGCCTTAGCCAGCGGAGAAGTGTTCACCTGGTTTCAGCGTGCTGAAGTTCAGTCTTGCATTAAGGGTGTGATTCGCTCAACCAGCAAAGCAGAATATGATGTATTGGCAATCGCTGAAGATATGTTCCCATAAATTTCCTTTTGACTTTGCATCCAGGGGAACGCCCCAGTAGACAATAACGCCCCCCCCCCCCCCCCCCGCAAAAAAAAAAAAAAAAAAAAAAAAAACATCCTGCAGCAGTACTCACATTCGCCAGCCACCTGTATAGCCAAGCTTTTTAGCTCTCTCAACAGACGTTAGGGCACACAAAAGTCTTTGCTAGCCCTCTGGGAAATGACCAGTATTGCTCGGTTTCACCCACAGATGGCTCTTATCGGGAGGTGAAATTATTTTGCGCCCTTTGGGTACGACACTTAGCTGAACCTGTGCATATGGCCATTTCCTGTTGCTGATGTTTGGCCCATGAAGGACCTGATGACCAGAGTTGACCCTTTTATGGACAATCACTCCTCACTCACTTTCAAGACCCCCATCAATGCCTCCACTCTTGATGAAGAGGACAACTATTCAACATCAACCGAAAGTGCCGTGAATGTGGTAGGACGCAGACATCCACCATATCACCTGCAGGAGCAGCAACAAAGCAGCCCACTACCCATATATGTCGTCCCTCACTCACGTCTCTACCAATGCCCTCTTTAGCCACTTACTGATACCCATCAGCTGAAGTTATGGTGCTATCACTCCAGATTTGGGCCTGCTACAAAAAAAGTGTGCGAACGGTTATCAGTGGCAAAAAAAAATTTGTAAGTAGGTCATCGCTTTTGGTAGTGACCTATCCTATCACTAATCTTTTTTTCTTGCATGATGCAAGTACAGGCGATTGGTTCTTGGTAGATTCTGATGCTTGCCATTGTCTTCTACTAAGAAAACTCTCCAGGTCACGCCGTGGTTATTTTAAGCCTCCTGACATCCGTCTGGCAACTGCAAAGGGATCTGTTATTACCACCCCATGGGTCCGAGACACTCATATTATTTTTTGGGAGTGCCAACGTTACATTGCTAATTCTCTATGTGGATTTCCTCTCCCATTTCCACCTCTGTGTGTATGTTCCTCACTGACAGTAAGTCAATACCGACTCCTAATCATCAACACCTCTTCACCTGGCCCCTGTAGCCTCGATCTCCACGTCAGCACACCCAAGGATCCCTACGCCTAACTCCTCATGTGACTAAAAACCCATCCATAAGATGCCATTGATGTATCAGCAGCTGAAATTGTGTTTGGCGACCTGTTGGTTATCACTGCCTATTTTTTTTTTCCATCTACAACTTCCTCCAACACTCTCCAGATTCAGCAAATTATCACACACCAACAGATCTGCACGCTTTCTTAATTACCTTTCATTGCAAAGAAGACTGGGTCTCCATTGATCGACTAAATAGGTATCTCCTGCCAGATGACCCATCTACAGTGCGCCTCCCTTGAATAGGGCACTCTAATTCCTATGTATGTCATCTCTTAGGAGGCAGACCATATATTGCACATGTTTCGTTTACGCTTGTACACTAACGGCATTGGTTTTTTTGTCTTATCGCTCGCTATTCCCCGGACTGATAATAGACCAACATCTGTAAGCTTGCTAACTCAAGTTTTATTTTGTTTGTATTTTTATGACCTTTTTGCTTGCTAGTCTTTGTATATAAGCTCATTGTCTGTTTGATAAAGTTTCGCTGCATACCTCTAGCCTCTTTATCACAACCTTATAGCACAC
>NC_090754.1:12531349-12538849 GCF_036898095.1 Palaemon carinicauda
CTAGAGACTGACCATATATACCTTTGATCAGTCTCCAAGACCCCTCTTCACTCTAGTAACGATCTAGGAGGGCTAGGCAATGGCTGCTGGTGACTCAGTAGATAGACCTATTGGCTCCCCCAAACCCCAGTCAGGGATGTTACCACATCGGCCACCACATCCGCTTTTTAACTGGACGGATATACGAAATAATCTATCGTTGATGAATCATTAGACGCAAAAGAAATGCTTCAGAGTTCTGAACGTATGAGACGATCATTTCTGCGACACGTATATGGATGTAGAAAATCAATTAAATGTTTATTTCTTTATATACATATGTTAAACCCATATGAGAGTTGCTTCAAAACCTAAATTTAGAAATATGTAAAGTAAAAGTAGAACAACAAATAAAGATATTTGTGACAGATTTCACATGTAGAACAAAGAAGCAGGTGAACACAGTAAAAGATTTCTCATTGAATATATAAATTGTGTAAGGAATTGCAAAATACCTCTCCTTCAGAAATAATAATCCTAATAAGATGTAGAATAAAATACCCTAAGTGGATCATATCAAACCCATACGATGTAGAGAGACATTTTACCCGTCAATAAGTTGAAAATATTTAACAAGCTTACTGTGTCATTAAAAGTAAAGTAAAATATCTATAAGAATTCATTTATATATGTGTATATAGATACTTGCTGTATATGGTATGTAAATTTATTTAAAAAAGACAAAACAAAAGAAAAGTAAATGGTATAGAGTCAGACACATACAATTAGTTTTTTTTTCTTTTTTCTTTTTTTTTTGAACATAGACTACTGCTACCTCAAAAAAAAAAAAAAAAAAAAAAAAGTTATCTGAAAACTGATCTGAAGTTTTTTTTCCAAAAAGTTAGACGTATAACTATTACAGGCACAATGGGATTTAATATATTTACTTGCCCCGTGAAACCTGTGCTATTGGGAAGAAAAATTGCTAACTGCAGAAATCGCTTTTTACAAAACCAATTCAAGCGAAAACGAACAGTAACTAAAAATATGTTATCGCAAATATGGTAAAAAGTATTTTCTTAAGAAATGCTAGTTATAAGTGACACAATTACAAAGGGGAAATTAATATGTCTAAAACATGTTGATTTTTCTTTCGAGATATTGTATTTTGTAATTCTATATATTTTATTAGCCTAATGATCCGTATTTGATGTCATATATCATTTGCCCGTGCACATTATCCCCAGCTATGTAGAAAAGGCTTTGGTCCAAAGAGAAATTTATTCACTTCTTAAAACTCCATTTAGCACATAACTAAATAAGGTTGGTTACCTGAAACTGTAATTTATTTTGTTACGGAAAAAAAAATGTTCTGAAAGAAAAAGGAAGATGCTAAAGTAAGATAATTTTTTTTTACTCGTTTCGGTGTCCCATCGACCATCTATGAAGGACATAACTAAAGTGCATTTAATTAATTGATAACTTCCATTAGCCTGTGAGGTTAGTGATATACTTTTATACATACAAAGGAGACTAAGTTTGCTTCAAATATTTTGAAAGGTTCGTATGATTATACATTTTTTTTTCAATACAGTTGTTATCAAAGCCTGTCTTTTATATTTTCCATTTTTACTGCAAGTGAACTCTCTTCTTGAAGAAAATTGTCATGATACTTTGATCTTAATACTTTTGAAATTCAACTTTAGAAACATTCAGAGTAAACTCTTCGCTGTCTCCTTTGCAGTCTGGGACCCTTCTCTTATTGTTAAGATCTGAAGAATCTGAGCAGCTCATGCAAACTAGTTTCGTATACAGCCATAACGAGCCTCATAAAAGAAAAAAATTAAATCCATTCTATCATATTTCCTTTTATGCCTTTCTTTATACAGCAGACTTTAAGACATTTTCTCATTTCTATTTTTCTGTGGTCGTTTCTCCTTCGACATGACAATCAGAAAGAAGTCAGCCAAGGGATACAAAAAGTTACTGAATTTCAATTTACTGTTCTATATTTTGGACGCTAATTTATGGCTATTCCCGTCTATCATCTTGAAGAGGGATCTAGGACGCACCTCACCTTACCTCACCTACGCGTCTATGAATTTCCTCTGGAGGCAAAACTCCCTCTAGGGAAAAAAGCTGTGGTCAGGGATTGGGAAGTGAAGGAGGGAAGGACTTGATACACGTCTTTAGGTTTTTTATTTCATAGAATAATTTACTGATGGTTTCCTTCTCTAACGATTCATGTTGAATATTACTCTTTGTCAAGCTTAATCTCAGGCGGTTACTTAGTTACGAGGATTTGCTCATGTCTATGAGAGAGAGAGAGAGAGAGAGAGAGAGAGAGAGAGAGAGTAATTCGTAATATAAAGAATTCAAAGGTAGAAGTAAAAACCTTATTTAATCATGAAGTGGAAGCTGGTGTGAATATACTAATTGATTTTACGTATTATCACAGACATGTCGAGCAGACTTAATGAGAAAATTTAAAAGTTATTCAAAGATTATCAATGAAATGCAACTAGTTTATAACTACGTAATTAGAAGCCATATAAGAAAAGGAGTGAATGTCGACCTCAGGCTGACTCGATATGCAGAGAGAGAGAGAGAGAGAGAGAGAGAGAGAGAGAGAGAGAGAGATTTTCAGGATAGAAAGTGATGAAGATTTACTGGAATATTTTCGTGCCCGAGTCTTCACATCCAGTCACGGTTATATGAATTATTCATTTCTTCTTTCGGATAATATGCATAATTTTGATTTTAAGTCATCAATATTAAAAGTGTCAGGAGTAGTAGCTTAATGTTTCAAATAAATTAAAGTGTACTTCTAATTTTTGCTATTGCTACTATATATCAGTAATGTCAAGTATTTAAATTAATTGAATTAGATTACTCTATTTAACGCCACATTTCTTACCTTTAACTTTGAGGATATTTACTGTATAACTACTATTGTACTTAGGGTTTATATCTTTCCTCTCACACATACATACATACACATATATACATATATACATATATATAAATATTTATATATATATATATATATATATATATGTTTATATATGTATATATATATATATATATATATTTACATATATATTTACATATATATATATATATATATATATCACACATATAAATATATATATATATATATATATATATAGTAGAAAGGCGAAGGAAAGCAGATACTTCAGCATTTGGACAGTTTATTGGCTAAGCTTTCGGGAACAACATTTCCCATCATCGGAGCTAAAAAGTGAATGTAAAACACAGGTCAATAGTTAATGAAATTCTGTTAAAAAGGCAAGAATTATAATAAATACATCGAAATACTTAAAAAATGAAGTGGATGAAATATACTAAAAAATCATAAATTAAACCATATAAATAAAATTAAAAATTAAAACGTTAAAACATTAAATGAATGATATAATAAAAAAGCAATATCGAAATCAGAACAAATACACAGAAAACTTTAAAGAAGAATTCACAAAACATCATAGATATGGGAATCAAAATAATAATACACAGAAATAACCTGGAATAAAAGAAAAAAAAAACAGACAAAATAAAATAAACTCTGGATAAGAAAGAAACACACCTAGTATGGAAAAAATATCCAAGACTGAGACATGGAAGGACGGGGAGGTTTAGACGTTAGAGCATGAAAGTAATGGTTTGAAGATTAATTGGTGAAAGTCGTTAGGCAATATGTAAAGGAACAGAGGTTGTTGAGTGATTAAGAGTAGGGGATAGCTGTTTAATGAAAAGAGATTCTAGGGTAGGTAGAGAATAGCTATTGGGGGTTGGGCTAGAATTTTGAAATTAGAATAGTTAATTAATTGCTTGCATTCTTGAGCGTGATTACGTATGGAAGAAAATTCTTTTTTATTTAAAATACAACCTGTACGGTGACTGACTACTCTATGAGAGTCAATGCGGATCCTCAAGAGACGGTTGGAACAACCAATATAGGTTCCTAAATTACATTTAGGACAATTGTATAAGTAAACAATTGAGGACCGCATCAAATCTGGTAGAGTGTCTTTGAAAGTGAACATGCTGCCTATGGATAGTGGATTTTTGAATACAAACTTAAAATTAACACATGGATACAAATTGGAAAGATCTTTCTCGAGTTTACATTTAACATTTTTATAGTTATAAATAAATGGTAGAGACATACATTTGCTTTTTTGGTACGTTTAGTACGGTGGCTTTCGGAGTAAAAATGTTATCTAAAAACTGTTTTGTAAATTTATCAAATACGTTACATGGATAACAGTTCCTAATAAAATAAGATTTTAAAAATTTAATTTCCTCGTGGAATCTACCCCAATCTGAAGAAAGATTAAAAGCTCTATAAATTAATGTTTTACATGAGTTTACTTTAAATGGAATCGGACAGTGACTAAAAAAGTTTAACCCAAGTCCTGTAAAAGTTTGTTTTCTAAAAATGCCAGTACTAAATGCACCATTACAACGTGAAATCTTAATATCTAAAAAGGAAAGTTGATCATTATGTTAGGAGTCCAAAGTGAACTTAATATTTGAATGAAATGAGTTTATGTACTCTAAAAACAAAGTGGCATGGTGTCTATCTCTAAAAAGAACAAATGTATCATCGACATAACGTCTATAAAATAGGGGTTTAAAGGACACAGGGCACTGATCAAAGAACAACTTTTCTAGGTGGCACATAAATATATTTGAAAAGGTAGGGCCCAAGGGAGAACCCATTGCCATACCATCGACCTGTTTGTAAACTTTGTTATTGAAAATAAAGTAAGTTTCTGTTACGGCAAGTTCAAGTAATTTTCTAAAAGAGTTAACGTTAAAACCATGAAATGAGGAAGTCGGGTTGGGAAATAGTCTAGTTAAAATAATGTCTATTGTTTCTGATAGTGGAATATTAGTAAATAAAGAGGTAACATCATAATGAGACCATAAAACTATTGGGATCTTGCTGGAGAATATGAGGTAAAAACTGAGATGAGTTTTGCAAGGTGTAAGCATTGGAAGTGAGATCACTGAGTAGAGGGACTAAGAATTTAGCTATACCAAAATTAGCGGAGTTGTAAGCAGCCAGAATGGGACGTACCGGTATGTCAGCTTTGTGAACCTTGGGTAAACCATACAAAACGCTGAAGGATGAACCAGTGCTGTACAGGGAACGGTATGTTTCTTCTGATAAAAAGGATTCATCTTTGAGTTGTTTGAGGTTACGGATGATTTTGTCCTCTACTTTATAAATCAAACTAAACTCCGGAGACCCAATTTCACAAAATTTACTGTTGTCTGAAAGAATGTGAAGCATTTTGTCGGTATAATCCTGTTTATTGAGAAGCACCACACCTCTACCCTTGTCAGGGCGACATAAAATGATATCACTACGTAGTGATAATGACTTTAGAATATTAAAATCTTCTTTCTTGAAAAATGGAAACCATGTAGGTGATTTTATAGAGGAATAAGCTTCATGGGCAATATTTTGAATTGATTGACGGGCTTTTTCTAGATTATTATGAGAAGGGAGGTTCCGAATATTACTAAAAAACATCTCAAACGGTAAGAAAAACTTAGAGAAACTCGGTCGGAAATTAGGAAGACAAAACTCCAACCCCAAAGAGAGCAAAAATTCTTCCTTTTTGGAAAGGATATAGTCTGAAAAATTGAAAATTACATCCCTAGGGGCAAGGAACTTCGGCCTTTCAATACCCAGTTTCGAAAGTTTACGTTCATGTACTGATTTTGTGTCGGAAATAAACTTAGACAAGTTACGTTTTATAAGAGATTTGAAATACATTTTATCAAGTAAAGATAATTGTTCATAAAAGGATGACGTTATGGAAATTAATCTAAAAACAAAATCTGTTGCTCGTTTACAGTCCCACGTTTCATCTATAACGTCATCCTTTTATGAACAATTATCTTTACTTGATAAAATGTATTTCAAATCTCTTATAAAACGTAACTTGTCTAAGTTTATTTCCGACACAAAATCAGTACATGAACGTAAACTTTCGAAACTGGGTATTGAAAGGCCGAAGTTCCTTGCCCCTAGGGATGTAATTTTCAATTTTTCAGACTATACCCTTTCCAAAAAGGAAGAATTTTTGCTCTCTTTGGGGTTGGAGTTTTGTCTTCCTAATTTCCGACCGAGTTTCTCTAAGTTTTTCTTACCGTTTGAGATGTTTTTTAGTAATATTCGGAACCTCCCTTCTCATAATAATCTAGAAAAAGCCCGTCAATCAATTCAAAATATTGCCCATGAAGCTTATTCCTCTTTAAAATCACCTACATGGTTTCCATTTTTCAAGAAAGAAGATTTTAATATTCTAAAGTCATTATCACTACGTAGTGATATCATTTTATGTCGCCCTGACAAGGGTAGAGGTGTGGTGCTTCTCAATAAACAGGATTATACCGACAAAATGCTTCACATTCTTTCAGACAACAGTAAATTTTGTGAAATTGGGTCTCCGGAGTTTAGTTTGATTTATAAAGTAGAGGACAAAATCATCCGTAACCTCAAACAACTCAAAGATGAATCCTTTTTATCAGAAGAAACATACCGTTCCCTGTACAGCACTGGTTCATCCTTCAGCGTTTTGTATGGTTTACCCAAGGTTCACAAAGCTGACATACCGGTACGTCCCATTCTGGCTGCTTACAACTCCGCTAATTTTGGTATAGCTAAATTCTTAGTCCCTCTACTCAGTGATCTCACTTCCAATGCTCACACCTTGCAAAACTCATCTCAGTTTGTACCTCATATTCTCCAGCAAGATCCCAATAGTTTTATGGTCAGTTATGATGTTACCTCTTTATTTACTAATATTCCACTATCAGAAACAATAGACATTATTTTAACTAGACTATTTCCCAACCCGACTTCCTCATTTCATGGTTTTAACGTTAACTCTTTTAGAAAATTACTTGAACTTGCCGTAACAGAAACTTACTTTATTTTCAATAACAAAGTTTACAAACAGGTCGATGGTATGGCAATGGGTTCTCCCTTGGGCCCTACCTTTGCAAATATATTTATGTGCCACCTAGAAAAGTTGTTCTTTGATCAGTGCCCTGTGTTCTTTAAACCCCTATTTTATAGACGTTATGTCGATGATACATTTGTTCTTTTTAGAGATAGACACCATACCACTTTGTTTTTAGAGTACATAAACTCATTTCATTCAAATATTAAGTTCACTTTGGACTCCGAACATAATGATCAACTTTCCTTTTTAGATATTAAGATTTCACGTTGTAATGGTGCATTTAGTACTGGCATTTTTAGAAAACAAACTTTTACAGGACTTGGGTTAAACTTTTTTAGTCACTGTCCGATTCCATTTAAAGTAAACTCATGTAAAACATTAATTTATAGAGCTTTTAATCTTTCTTCAGATTGGGGTAGATTCCACGAGGAAATTAAATTTTTAAAATCTTATTTTATTAGGAACTGTTATCCATGTAACGTATTTGATAAATTTACAAAACAGTTTTTAGATA
>NC_090754.1:12541349-12548849 GCF_036898095.1 Palaemon carinicauda
TATCTATTTTGTAAGACGTCTTCTAGGCACGCTGTGATAATTCAGAAGAGATGCAGTCTCTCTGTCTAAAACCTTTCTCAATTGGAATTTTCTCACTATGATTATATCATTTTAGAAGCGATGTAATACCCGTATAGATATCTTCAATTGTTCTAACATAAGATTAATCTATTTCTTGCTGTTGACGGACTCCCATGAGCAGTAGTTTTTAACCCTGGAACACTGAACCCGTTTCCCTGTTACACGGCCACTGAACGTGGGTAGTTTATACCCGATTTTGGAAAATTAAAGAAAAATAGTAAATATGCAAATTTATTAATCCTATCCCTTACACACTAAATATAACCCTATTACCTAGTAATGAAACTATTAAATTAGAATACTCACTTTCAGAAACTTGAATTAAAAAGCAAAAAGAAAGGAATGTAAAAAAGTGAAAAAATTTGAATGTTTTTGCAAAAAAATTAAGCAAAAAAAAACCCTCCCCAAAAAAATCGCTCAGATGCTCCCACACGCTTCCAAGGATGTCAGGCTCTCATCCCAGGGGGTCATCAAGGCACGGGGGATGCGGGAACTGTAGGGAAGAGAGTAGGAAAAACACCCTTTTTTTAGTGCACCAGAAATGACAAATTGTGGAATATAATGTGTTTATTATATTTTTTTTTATACTTTATCACACATTATCACTCAAAATCTTAGTTTTATATATATTACCTACCTCAGCCTTATATGCAATCACAGCAGTAGGGGAAGTAGTGGCTCGGGCAAACAGGTTGGCGGCAGCTGTGACACCTGAAACGTGTCTTTTTGTCTGCGTTGGAGTCACACTTCGTGCAACGGACCATAGGGTTCCTCATCTCGGCTGCCGATGCTCCAGCACCTGCAGCTGTGCCAGTTTTTTCTATATACTCTTATCACTGAACGTGGGTAAACGGTACCCGAACACGTCTGTAGCGCAAAATCCGGGCAGAGGATTGGAGCGACGCGACTTCCCCCTATAAACCCATAGGGTAGATTGAAGCTATACTGAGTCCCAGCGCGCTGGCTTGTGGGGAAGAGGGGGGAACACGAATGACGTCACCTACTCTGGGTAATCTATACCCACGTTCAGTGTTCCAGGGTTAAAGAATCAAAACCATAATCTAGGTCAATAAATACTATACATAATAGTTTGTCATATTTTGCTAATTTTTTTCCAATAGCTTCTTAAATACAGACATGGTTAGTTGTTTAATACCTACTTCTATTGCCATAGTCAGTTGTTCAATATCTGCTTCTAAAGCCTGTCAGCTCTCTTGGTTGATAAAAGTCTAGCTGTCTCTCTATTTGGCATAATACGCTTTATTGGATTTTTTTTTTTTTTTTATAAATTTATTAGCTAGAGTAAACTTCTTGGGTAGTAATTTTTAGGTCCTTTATGTCTCGTTTTTTTGGGGAATAAATAAAATAATAAAGATTTCCGATCTGGTGTTATAATACATTCTCCAAAGATTATGTGCAAAGCCCAACGAATTTTACTATTATGAAATCTCCTCTATTTTATTAGATAAAGCAGGGAAACCATGTAAAATAAACGAAACAAATGACATTATTGCACAACCTGAGCAAACCAAAGAAGGTCCTACAAGATATTACTGATCACTCATCAGATGAAATGTTGATGAAGGCACAATTTGGCATGAATCTCAAGCAGTATTTATAAATGCAAAGATGGGAGCTCTATGGAAAACGGAACAACTTTAACTGCGGTACATAAATCATGTGTGGCTGGTCCTGGAACTAACACATGCAATGAAGCACAATAACATCCTCATCTATAAAAACTGCTAGCACCACAAGACCACCTTGTTCTTCAATCTCAATGGGCAAAACTAAGCCAGGTACTTCGCATAATTTCTCTCTTTATTGTCACCAATGACACATCTCATCCAGTAGCCACAGAATTGCTGAAGCGAAAAGCAATAAGGTGGTGCTGGTGGAAGTGGTGCTGGTGGAACTGATGCTGGTGGAAGTGGTTCTTGGTGTGTGTGATGTTCTCACAAACTATGATGCTTATCAAAGATGGGCCTGCACAACTCATGCCAGATTACACTACCTATGACAGAAATGTTCTCTCGAGAGAAAGAGGTAATACAACATTGTGATCCCTGTCCAACCAAGGTATTCAAATGTCAAAAGCTTGTAACCAGAGCACAAGAAACAGTTGAAAGTTTTGCTAGTCCTATTGCTGTAGAAGGGAAGAACCAACTAGCCATTCTCTCGTCTGATGCAGCTGCTTCTTCAGATGTCCAGGCAGATGTCCTAAAAGCAGAACACGTTGGTGAAGAGGCAAGGGATGCTTTTATTTCTTTGACCCTATGAAGCGTGTGCACTTCTTAAACCCTGGAGATATGAGTAAAAACCTGAGGTCATGGCAGCAACAAACAAAGTTTTCCAGTATAAACAACCAGGGAATGTTGCTTGCCAGATACTCATGAGTTCTCAGAGGCAAGGAATATAACTCGATCACAAAGAACTGATGACTTATTCCCTAACTCCTGTACCATATAGTATTGAAACCAGGAATGGTTTTCTTGCCAAAATTGACAACTCTAATGCATTACATCACCAGCCAAAAGATCTAGAAGATACCAGGTAGCCTCCTTCACAAGAAACTTTTGTCCTCATTAATGGTAATGAACGAAGTGCCTGGAAACTTCAGTCAGATTTGTGCAAAGGTTTTTAACATGCATCCGAAATCAGGCGGTATTGTCTCCAGTACAAATTCTTACATTGCCAACTCCATCAAAGAAATGGAACGAGTCCGACTTGGATCTGGAGAGCAGCTAACTATCAAAGATGAAAAGATAAAAAAGACTGCTCACTTGAAAGGGTTCTTGGCAAACAATACAAACCATTTATCAAAAGGACTCTGGAGTACGAATGCTTATGACAGCAAACTACTAAAAGAGAAATTATTGTTGTCTGTAATTGATCATCTCACCTCTAGACTTCTACTGATGGTTGGTTAACCCGAGACAATGAAATACCAGCACTAAAGCCATCGCAACAGGAAACCGATACCAGAACCATCTTGTAATGTCAGGACAACTGGAACAAAACTTACAAGTACCTTACAATCAAGAGTCCTTACACTGATGTTCATTTATTTTTGCTTCATTATGCACCATAGATGGACAATGTCACCATACTGTTCAACAGGGAGTGGAAATAACAAAAGACTCATCTATGTAAGTGAAGCTGCACAACGATACACTAAAGACCATTGCACTGCTCTCATGGAACTTCACGCATTCACTGGTTGTGAATCGACCAGTGTTTTCAAATCTTTGTGAAAGGTGAAACACTTTGAAACAGATTTTACAAATGGCTAGATTTGTACTAATTCTTGCAAAACTTGATAACACATGGCACATTGCAAGATAAGTGATGGATTAACTGGATGAGTTCACATGTGTTCTGTATGGAAGTCCATATACATGAAGTATTGATGAATTGCACTTCCTGAAGATGAGCAAAATGTGTGACAAAAGTAGTGATACGACTATCTTAACTTCGCACAGCATAAATATGGCCATACCACCGCTATGTCGAAAAGCTTTGGAAAAAAACATCAGATATGTGTAATGTCATGTTGTGGTCTGGAAGAGATCACATGTTGGTAAGTTCTACTTGCAAGCGAAAGTCATGGCTAGACAATAATTGATGGATATTTGGAGTCCTGATGGTATGATGGTGATATGCTTCCTAAATAGCTCACAGGTATTTATGACCGTTCTTCTGGAAAACCAGAGGAGTATGACAAGTTTGTTGCAACCAAATGGGAACACAGCGGCCATAGTTCAGACAGTGGCAGTGACTTTTAGATTTTGCTGATGTTTATTTCTGGATGTTACTTGTATGATGGTTTAATTTCTTTTCCACAAATGATTTTAATATCTGTGCTGTTTTTTCTCAAAATTTTAGATCTTTAATGTGTGATGTTTGTTTGATATTACATGAACCTTTGTCAATGACTAAGATTGCCACTGTCAAAGTTCATTTTTTAATGTTCCATAAATTTCGATAATGGTACACCCGAGGTGTAGGTAAGCTTTTAGTCAGAATATACCTACGTTCTTTGGTAACAAATTAAAACTATTTAAATATGCAATGATATTAATTGAATATATGAACGATATCTAAATAATATCTGTGAACGATATGAATACAATGCACAGTGTTTGTTAGTGATTGATCCTTAGAAATGTTAAGGTATTCACATTGAACCGGTTATAAAATCCATACGTTGCCTTCTACAAATCTGTGATTGATATGTATTGATAAAGAGTATTCAAAGATTTAATTTGGCAAGTTACAATATATAAATAAAAAACTTTTGTATTGTCATATTAGCTAAAAAACGAACTTTTATATTTTCAAAGCGACTCCGATCGGTAAAATTGGCATTTTAAGGTACCGTTAGTAGTTTTTAAGCTATAGCATGGATTGAATCCCTAAATTTTCAATGTTAACATTGATATTTGTGTTCAGTAGATCTAAACATTCAAAAAAAAAAAAAAACATAATTTAGTTAAGTTTGGGGTGTGCATTTTACCCCAACTGGCCCGTGGCCTACTTCTGTGCCTATTGACGCAAAGGCCTCAGTTAGATTTCTCCACTCACTTTTATCTTGAGCTTATAAATCAATACTTCTCCATTCATCAACTCCTACTCCCCGCTTCATAGTCCTCAGCCATGTAGGCCTGGGTCTTCCAACTCTCGCCATGACCTCATCCATATATGGCCCTGGAGTAATCTCTCATATAGTCTCATTTCAAGTCTAGTCCGGCCATTTAACTCCGAATATTTTCTTCTGAGGGCTTTGTTCTCAAATCTACAAAATATGTTGAATATTGTTTCATAGTCTGATCACGACTCATGTGTGTACAGTAACACCTTTCTCACTAAACTAGTATAGTTTGATTTGTAGGTATAATTTCAGGATTTTTTATTTCTAGACTTTACTCAGCCTAGCCATTGTTTGGTTTGATTATTTTAATCTCTCAATAAGCTCCAGATCTGAAGACCCTGCATCAGAAATCATAGTTCCTAAATAATATAAATGATTCCACCTTATTAATCCTTTCTCCTTCCAATTATATTTCATTTTCCATTGCATACTCCGTTCTCTCCCTCCCTGTCTTTCTTCAATTCATCTTGAGCCCCGCCCCATGTGATATTTCATGCATTGCGGTAAGAAAGCCTTTCAAATCCTGTGGCATTTTGCTAATATGGACAGCGTCATCAGCATACTCTATGTCCACTAATATCTTGTTACTAAGCTAGTTCAATCCTTCTCCTCTATCCCCAACTGTTCTATTAATTAAAAAATTCCTAAGGAGGATGAAGAACATAGAGGACAACATATTCCATTGAAGTTTTCCACTTTTCACTGGAAATTCATTTGATAGCAGTCCAGTGAGTTGGGGGTGGGGTGGGGTTGGAGTGTTAGGGACTTATTAATCAAAGAATAGTCAAGGTGACTCAAATAGCGGAAATAAGATAGAAGTTGGATTGAGAGATAAAAGATGAAAGTAAAAGTAAGTAAACGATACATCATAAATTAAAAAGATAAAGCTAGTCAGGATAATAAAATTTAATACATTTATAACAAAAGACTATGAAACCAATCTGATTCCGACCTAATTAATACAACAACATTACCACTGGTATCGTTCTTCGAAAACTTTAACAGAATTTGCTGTTGTCAACAATGAATGTAAGGCCATATAAGCGTAGACTATAATAATTCCGGAATTGATCAAAATATGATTTTATTCAGCAAATAACCCCACAGAATTTAATAGATAAGTCAGCCAGAAAGATAATATTCCTGCTCACCTGACAACATCAAAGGTTAATTAAAAAAAAAAAAAAAAAAAAAAAAAAAAAAAAACGAGGAATCGTGGGTTTCGTGGATAGTTAAGTTGAGCTTAAACTTATGGGACGGAAAAATGAGTTGGGACAAAGTACAAATAATGTAGAATAGTGAATAGCATAAAAACGGAAGATATACGCGACAAGTAACGAAATATGAATACAAACATTCAACGACCCCCCCCCCCAAAAAAAAAAAAAAATAAATAAATAAAAAAGCTAATTGATTTCATGAGCTGCTCTTGGAAGCCTAGCGTGTTTGTCCAAAAACTTGAAAATGCTTGCCAGTTAAACGAGTATACGTTGTCCTTGTTACTTTTTCTTTGCTCCTTTCTTTCTTTCTTATATAAAAGGAAAGAAATCCAGAGTTCCCGTGTGAGCAAAGACGCCGCAAACCTCTTTTACGTTAAGCGAAAGGTTTCTTTTACTATGGGAATTCCGATGTTGGCTTCTTAGGAAGATTAGGCTAAATGACATACGCAAATTTTACTTGGTCGTGTCTCACGTTTGGCTTTGCTTTATCAAATGAATTTGTTGTTTTATTGGGTATTATTCTTGTTTTACTGGATTGCTGCTAAATACACTTTCGAAAATATGTCTGGTTTCGGTAAGTTTTTGTCTTGCTAAACTCCAGTTGTAATACGCTAAAATGTCAACAATATTCCTTACACTAAAATATACTCTTATATAAGAGACACTACAGAACCTAAGGAAAAAAAAAAAATCCATTTTGTTGCCCTTTTCCTTTTTCAAGGTTACTCAAGTTTTATCTGTAAAGAATTTACATTTAATTTTTACTCATGATCAACATGACATGATAAATATCCAGGAACGGCTGCCACAAGGGTGAAGCCTTCTATAATTAATCACAGATTAGAAGTATTAAGGCTATTTCTTAATAAAAAGAAGTTATGGATAGCACCGTGTAGTTTTTTCATTTACAAGAGGAATGCTGTTCTGAAATTATACATTAAAAGTTCACTGGGTCTTAGGCAAGAAATGCATAAATTGTAAAACCTTGATTCTGGAGTAAGAATCCCGTAGACTTCCCTCACCTTAAGGTTTGCTTTGCTGATTCCTATCTTCCTCGGCTGTGGACTGGTCTCTTGGTCTCTGCTCTCTTGCTAGTGGTTCTTGGAACTTATAAGGGAATAGCAGGAGTCAGACATTCATTTGCCCTCCTCGAAGGCTTCTTCTACACCATGGCTGAATGGTTTTAATTTCAGAGTAGGTGGGGGGTGGGGGTGGGGGGGGGGGGAGGGGTTCTCTGTTGCTTAATGGGTGTGTGTTCATTTCAGAAGACAGAATGTAGTTGGCGAACAGTTGAGCCCGGGGGACCTGTAGGGTCGAACAGACATTCTCGAACTGTGGATGCTGGCTAGACAAAACTAACTGATGTGGGGACTTCTCTCATATTATATGGTAAATTTCAAGGTGTGTCCCAAGATGGTTGCAGGTGACATGTAGACTTCTGGTGACAGTTTCATTCCGGTGATAGTATCATTCAAAAGGAATTTGATGTTTTTCAGATCTGCGTCGCGTTACCACTTTACGACGTCCTGTTTTCGTTTGTCGGTGAAA
>NC_090754.1:12553849-12557507 GCF_036898095.1 Palaemon carinicauda
TTGCATGTTTATAATTCCTCTTGCTTCAAGTTTTCAACTGAAAATCTGGTAGCAGCCTGGGCTCTTGTAACTTTTGGGTTCCTTAGCTTTAATTCAACACATACCAGTCTGTGATCTCAGTCACACGATACAGAAGGAATACTCTTTACGTATTTGGATACATTTCGAATATTAGTCAATGCTAATGCTATCATTGACCTTTTATTATAATCATTCAAAGGAAAACTCCATCTCTACTACTATTGAAAGACCATTTTGAAAGAAAAAATCTAATAATTTGTCACCCTCTCTGTTTATATCACCTCTACTGAATACTCCAATAATTTTGTTTACCCTTAATCTTTCACTTGCTACATGTCCCTTCATATCACCAAAAATTATTATATTATCACTATAAGGTACAGAATTTCTTACTTCTTGCAGGTTTTCATAGAATTCTTCTTTTTTTTTTATGTGGCCAACTTTGTTGAGTTGCATAAACTTGAATAAAACTTATGTGTTCCTAAAGCAACTTAAAAGCTTTAAATTCTTTAATTTTTATATATAAGATATCCAATATTCTGAACAAGCTCTTCAGTAATAAATAACACAATTTCCATGCTTTGCTTTTCCTCCTCCACTATAAATAATATAATTTTGTGCGGAAGTGATTTTATGCTCTGTCCAGTCAACTGAGTTTCACAAAGACCAACTTGATGCTTTCCTTCATCAGCTCCATCACCGCCTCCTCCTTCCCCCTAAGTGTGCTGAGATTTATTGTTCCAATTCTTAGATTAGAGAGCTTTCATTGTGCATGTCCATTTTCATTCCTAGTCAGGATGTACCCAGATATCCATTGATATTGCAATTCCTCCTGAGGCATAATGTGCTTTTCTTGAATAAATATATTCAGGTTACCGGCTAGCTAGGAGTGTCATGACCGTACCTTCCCCTTATTCGGGCTTGGAATCGGCAATGAATACCCAGTGACTGGGCTCCTCAACCTTATATCGCCATTTAATTCACTGCCTCCCTCTTGGTCTCCCCCCACCTCTTAATAGTTTCCACCCCAGCCCTCCTCATTCCCTCCCTACCAACCATCCTCAACAAGTGCTAGGCCCACTACGAATAACTATAGAAATGGTTGACATACAGTTGGACTATTTGGTCTAAGATTAGGCCCGCCACCAATAACTGTGGTTGATGACTGCAAGAGCATGCGATCATTAAAGAAAAATCTCTGCCAAATTAGTTACCATTTATCATGGCATTAGAAACATGGACGAGGGTAGGGTGTCCCCTGTAACCGGCGAGTGTCAGAATCCCCTTGTTGGCGGGCTAAATGAATGAGGATACCACAGGGTTCATGACTTCGACGAAAAAAGCTAGTGACAAAATGTGGGTAAAATAATGGTAAGATTGAGGGAGATAATGGATGTGATGGAGGGGAGGAGGGTAGACACACTGTGTGTGTAGGAAAGTAGACGGAAATGAAGTGGAACTAAAGAAATAAGAAAACATTATAAGCCCTATTAAAGTAGGTCACGAGACTGAATTAATGGAGTTGGGGATATAATAGCTAATAACCTGAAGGAAAAAGCTACAGAAGTAAAGATAGTAAATGATAGGGTTTCAAAGATCCTAATGATAATAGGTGATTACATAGTAAATATAATTTCAGCATACGCTCTTCGAGTGTGTTGCCAAAAACATTATAAAGAATTACTTAGACATGAGTTTGAGGCTACCTTTAGAATAGCGAAAATGTAGGAGAACCTAATCACAGGAGCAGCGATGAATGGCAGAGTGGGGGAGAGACAGGATGGATGTGAGGAAGTATATGGAGTACATGAGCTGGGAACTGGGAATGAAGACGAGGAGTACATTCTAGAGATTGCTCAGACTTTTTCATTGGCATTCAGGAACACTTGGTTTCAAAAGTTGGATAAACAGCTGGCAGTTATATGAAAGTGGAGGAGGGAAAAGCCAAATAGAATACATCCTGGTTGGAAGAGTTGACAAAAAAAGAAATTAATACCTATTATATGATTTGGGAAAATATTGTGTCAAATAGCATACAGTAGACTGGCAAGGATGAATTTTAAAATGTGAGGTAGAAAACCCAAAAACAGAAAGAGAGCTTGAATTAAGGTTTGGGATCTAAAATGATAAAAGGGGTGAGCAATTAAGGAGGATTTTGAGTAAGATAGACTACTACAAAGGAAGAATTTGAAGACTGGACAGGGTAATAGAGTAGAAAATATATGGGCTAATATAAAAGATATGTGTATAGTGGAAAGTGAGGAACTAGTTGGAAAAAACAGCATGTATGGCGTGTCGGAAGGAGAAAAGTGGTTTTGGGGTGAAGAAGTGCAAACGTCAGTTAAAAGAGAATCAAAGGCGTTTGAGGACTGTAAAAAGGCATGCACAGGGTGCATAGTAAGGGTAGAGAAAAGAGGAAAGAAATACACGGAGAAAGACAGGTATACATTTTGGAAGTGTGGTGGAGAAATTAAAATGAAGGGCAGAGACAATGTAAGGATAAAAAGATATTAAATTTCATAAGATTCCAAACTTGAAAATATGCAAAGAAAAGATTTGGAGCATCTGGGAGTCATCAAGAATAGAGAGGGAGATGTATTGCATAGGGAAGAAGATATTAAGAGGTGATGGGGAGAACAACTATTGAATACTGAAACTGAGAGAGAAGGCCTGGGAGAAGCACAGAGGGTGAAAGGGCCACTGATGTTGAAATGGAATACAGAAGGGAATCGGTGGCTGTAGATTACATTTCAAACATGTTTTCTGAGATTCAAATCCACAATAATTGCAAACTGATCATGCATTTTTAACTTCCTTTCATAATCTACAGGTAGCCTATCTTATCAGAATTTAAACGTTCTTAAGACGACCGAAAATTTTTATCAGTATTTTTTTTTTTATATCAGTGTTATTTTCCGTAAACATTGTGAATTTTTTTTTTTCAGTCTAAATATTTTGCAAAAATCTTGATTTTCCATGAACACCTTTGCTGATGCTACGGGAAATGTATTAATAACCCTTCTTTAAAAGACTAACATCATTTGCCTTGAAAGTATATCCGTTGCAACACAAAGGCATTCGTCGTTTGACATATAATTAGTTTCATTACCATTAATGTTGTTCCTACTATCAGGGATTGATATATTACTGGTAGTTTTTATAGTAACTTACTACTATTGCCTCATTTTACAATGCCATAACACACAATATTAGATATATAAGCACATATACATAAACACACGCACACACACGCACACACACACACACACACATATATATATATATATATATATAGATACACACACTCGCATACATGCACACACACACGCGCACACACACACACACACACACACACATATATATATATATATATATATGTGTGTGTGTGTGTGTGTGTGTGTATTTATATATATGTGTGTGTATATATATATATATATATATCTCCTTAAGAGATTCTAGTATTTTTCATCTATTGTATAAAAGAAAATATATTATAAACAAATATAAGACACACACCTGTAACGTTTCTTTCTCAGACAAGTGGATCTGTGAAGTGAATCCTGTATTTATATTAATATCGTTTCAACATAATGTAAATGTTTTGTTACTTGAGACCATTGCTAAATGCGAATTGTCC
>NC_090754.1:12558007-12565507 GCF_036898095.1 Palaemon carinicauda
AATGTTATTTTAATTAAATAAATGTATCTCTTCAATCCTTTCAGTGCAAAAATATTATTTAATTCTAGACCCTCAGGAAAGTGGGTGATGGTAAAATGCCGTATAGTTCCTTAATTTTACTTCTGGAACTTTGATGTACATTAGCTTTACAGTAATCTTCTACATGGTTTTAAATACAGACTGAAAGTTTATAAATTCTTGAAGATTGGAGGCTGCAACCGTAGACTTCTGCTACCACATCAGCATTCGGTATGCGAAATACTTGACTTCTATTTATGCGGTTTGGGGATCGCTTCATCATAGCTGTGTCTTCTCATGGACACGCTTCTTGGTAATTTCTCCTTCATCGAAGATCATCTTCTACCTCCCGGTTGGAAAGTAATTTGTTGGCAGTTAGGGAACTCGGTCCCTTCGTTGTCCGTCTTTGTAAATATCTTGTTGTTAACTTGACGTTTCGTTAGTGCCGGCCAAACTGTGCACCACGGGTAAGGCCTCCCCCATGACGGGGGGAGAGGGAGAAGGGACAACCGTTTAACGCGGTTACTTGTAGGGAAGAGCTGCTTCCTCGATGCGCATGTTGCTTAAGTATCCCAGAACAAGGGCGTTGTAATTGCGTCACGTCATGTGACTCTTCTTGTGTTCTATTGGTCCCTTCTTCTGACGTAATGGTAACGTCATACATATGTCACTTCCGATTTCTCGGCAAGGTAACCGATGCGCATTCCAATTGCGTTGTTTTGGCCAATTTATCGCTTATGTCAGCACTTTTCACAAACAGTGCCTCTCAACTACCACCTCACTCTAATTTTATTTTTCTCGTCTCTCTCTCTCTCTCTCTCTCTCTTTATTTCAATGTCTCTCTATCGTTTAACTAACGAACAAAACTCATAAAATACTTGATCAAATACACACATCACCTTATTTAGTAGGAATTATTTTCCTTTACATGACACCACTCGGTCACGTACCTGAATTCCTCTGGAATTCACATCTTAATAACTCATTTCATGGTTTACCCAAAAATAATTCATCAATAATTCATCATCACCAAAAGAAATACATTTCAACACAACAAATCAAAATCATCATCATCAAATAATATGCATTTCAATGCAACAAATCAAAATCATCATCATCAAATAATATGCATTTCAACACAAATAATCAAAATCATCATCAACAAAATAATATGCACCTTAGTGCAATAAATCAAAATCATCTTCATCAAAAGAAAATCAACATTAATCATTTTTAAAATAATGCAATTGCATAAGTTTATCATCAATATATGTTTAGGAAAAACTTCCTGTTCCCTTCAAATAATTCAACACAATATTGAAACATATTATTTTTCTTAATTCTTGATAATGGAATATTTAACCCTTAATTCACTGGGTACGTAAGGCAAAATTAATAATGTCTTCTGTGTTCAACTGTGCAATCAATTAGGAAATGCCTTCACTTTTAACTTCTGTTCAATTCATATTTTCCATTACCTATGACCTCAAAATCTTGGTCTTATTGATGTAAACACAAAAATCATTTCTTCAATGCAATGCAACAAATGGCAGAAAATAAATGTTCAAACATACATAATATCAATTCAAATCAATCAAAATATTTCTGCAACAAAAAATATAATTATGTGTCATGCACATTATAACTCATCAAGAGTATTACTCATTTGTAATCAGTATCAATAAACATTTGTAAAACATCATTATGGTACCTTATTTACTCATCAATATTATCATGATAAATCATTGTTAATTAATGGCATCAAAAGAAATATTTCTCACCTTCTTCATAAAAATAATGAGTAAAATCAAAAACTCAAATATATCAATGTCTTAAATCATCAAACATCATAATCATTTCATAATAAAGAAACATATTCAATACATAACAAAATCATGTTTATAAATTTGAATCTTATTTGCACCTTGTCTGCGTATTATTTTTATCTCAAGAACTTCAATTCTCAACTATATATATTGTATTCAGAAGGATATTCATAAAACTCAATTGACAGGAAACTTAACATTTCAATGTTAAAACTTTTCTCTAAAGAAACCAATTGCAGACTGTCTCAATTAAAACACCTTATTTATCCTTTCTTCAAGGATTCATCTACTACACAGGCATAAAAATCATTTCGTGTGTTTCCACACACACTCTTTTTTTTTTAACTTCAAAATGAAAGGCTTAATTATTGTAACTCATCATATGGACTTAATTGTTCACTATTACCTGCATAATTATTATGGGTCTAAAATATCCCTTTGAGACATTCAACTTCAAAGTTCATTATTGGTGCACATCTTATCTTTTAATCACTTAAATCTTTCTTTCTTCATAATTATTTAAGTTAACTTAATCATCATCAAAACATAATAAAATTCATTGTATACATGCATGTTTATCATTGTTACACGTGTTACACAAAAAAAAATATCAATCAATGCATCGCCTATAAAATGCAGTAATAATTCTTTTGCTCTAATGGCATCATTATTTATTCAAACTTGCAAACAAACTCAATACATTTGTAAACCTTCAATCACCTATGGGTTCATATTTCACCTGTCTTCATTACCCATAACTTTATCAAAAACTTTTCATCTTAGTTTGCAACTCAATATTCTCTGTGGTCCCTTAATTAATTGTTTGGAGACATTTATGATTTGGACCTCCCTTGTTGATTACGGAATACATATTCAAATTCTAGGATAACACACTTTACATAATTAAAGATTTCACTCATTTGTTACCCTCAATATTTGTATGAGTGCCCAGATATTTTTATTTCATTTCCCAAGGAGTTTAGTAGTCTTTCTTAAATCTACCTAACAAAAGAAATATGTTTCCCATATACCGAGTTATTTCAAAGTAAATTCGTTCTCTTTAAGTAATTGTTATTAGTCTTCTATGTTGGTCTATATATAGTTCGCAGGACATCCTCAACCCCTTGCTATTATTTTATTTGCCCCCCTTTCTCTATTTGAACTTGACTTATCATGGCTTATTTCACCCTTCTTACTACAAGAAAAATATTGCACAGTTTTCATTAATCTCTAGTAACTTCGGGAACTTTGCCCAAGAGAATATCTATATACACGAATGTGTAGTTATTTATCCTGGTCTCAAATTCTTCTGTTACAGACTCATCAACCATTTCTTTGTTAAATCAAATTCTATGTAAACCAGTATGTTTTTATCATTTGTCAAGTTCTGGGAACAGAGTCCCTGGTAGTCCATTGGTACCACCACTATGGGATTGAGAAAATGCAATCGTAATATCTAAAGGATTCTTACCCTTATATGACCTTTATACTTCTTATATGTAGGCTTTAATTTTACAATCTCAAACATCTATCTTAGGTCAAAATTAATTCATCATCAATGCAGTCTTTGATTACTGGATGTCCTACTAACTTGAGCATGAGTTTTTTGTTAGTATTTTGTTAGTATGTCAGGAATTTCTATTCATGAACAAGTATTTCTCCCTATTCTTTGTATGTATTCCTTTAAGCAATATGCCATCCTGTTATATGATTCCTATTTTTGGGAGTAATTCATCTACAACATTTCTATTAACCTTTGGTTTCTCTTGTTCTATTTTAATTCTTCCTATTTCTAGGCCTCCTGCCTGACAACTGAAACAAAATATTGGTAGTTATATTTCCTTTTAACATCTTCCTGTCCTTTTAAATAATCTTTATTTTATCATCATAAACCTACCAATAAAGTGATTTATCCTGGACAAACATCCAGTACTTTAAGGCTCCTAAGATTCCTTTTATTCTTTCATCCACAATAGTCCTTCTTGGACTGTAAAATCACAATCATTCTTATGAGCAATAAGCACATATACTCTATGCCCTAAACAAATTTTTAAACTTCTCTAGACCATTATTTGGATAATCTATCCTACTCGGTTATTTTTCCTTCAATTTAAGACTACTCTCATGATACATTACCCTTCTTCGGGTTTTACCCTTTTAATGAGACATTTCTTTTTATATTTATGAGGCTTCACACTTATTTTTTATAACTCCTGGGTAAGAGATCGGGTTAAGGTAATGTAGGATCAAAATTCATTTCTCTTCATTATTTATAGCCTTCTATTTCATTTGCACACTACATATTTTTAGGTTAACTTTATTTTAAGGCTTGGGTAATTTAGCAAATACTGCTTATTATCCCTAAGATCCTATCATTCCAAAAAAATCTTTTACATCTGTCAAATCTTAGTGGAGCAGGATTTCCACTTTAACCCTTATTTCTCTACATATCTTAAATCTATCTACTCTTTTTACTTACCCTATTCAAATCTAGGGATGGGTCACTCTTTAATCTGGTTCTTTATCCTGCTATTCTCCCTATTCTAGACTAGTTTTATTATTTTTATGGCTCTATATTCTTACTAAACTTAGTAACATCACTCTATAGGCTTATTCTTTCTGTCTCCAAATTTAGATCATCATTCTGTCAATAGTTAGAGGAGCTGAGTGAGCCCGTCGACTTCACTCTAATTTCTAACATTCTTCAAAATGCTAATAGCCGTGAATGGCTTGTATTCTTTGACCATGGTACTTACAATATTTTACTCCTCAATGATCGAGCCAAACATTATTTATTATCGGGATAGACATGTCATTTATATTCTACTTATGATGATCTACTAGTCTAACTTCTATCCTCATTGGGTAATATATCTCGGGAGATTTATAAGGAGTCTTATTGATTCATTTTAACACTCGCCGTGTTCGTTATGGGGCGTTGGCTGATAGGTAATATTTCATGATTCATACCGGTATTTAAAAAGTTTTAATAAGTTTTTGACAGTTTCTCTGGCAGGTTCTGGCGCCGATGTTTCTATTCTTTTCTGCCTAACCTATCGCCTGCAATGGCTAATCTCTGCCTATTTCTCATCTATCCCTATTTCTATGCTCCTTATGGTAAATTTTTGCCCCTTTCTGATTACCTAACTGTAATCTCTACTCCTTTATTTTAGAAGTCATTACCCGCCATTCAGATGAGTTATTTTATCCGGAGTAGTATTAATTAATTAGTGTGCTTGTATTTTCCTTCATCTGAACTGCATTATTGTCTCTTTTGACAGACTCTGGCATCCTATTTTTAGTTAACCTATCTTCTTTATCTCTGCGGGTTATTTTTATTTAGGCATCATTATGACTTCTCTAGCTAAATTCTAGCTTTTTATATTTTCAGTACTGATCAGACTTTATTTATTTAATAGCATCATAGCTCACTTATTATTCATATGCCTATATCTTCATCTTAAATCTTTGTGCCTAACAACAACATATTACATATTTCTTTTAATTCTATAAGCCTATAGCTTCAATTGCCTATGACATTTATTTCTTGGAATTCCCTCTTATTTAGGCTATTCTATTTTATTCACTGTATTTCTGTCGACATTCTATTTTATTTATATGGCGCCTGTCATATATTGACAAGGAGTATATCTATTCTTGGCTACTCTTCCTATTTCTCAACTTTATTTCTCCTTGTCTTTTTAATCAATTTCCATTTCCCTTTCTTAGTCTGGAGTCTGTTTCTCATGTCAAATTCGTCTCCTACAAAGTGGCCAGTTTTGTAAAAGACTTGTCTTTGACAAGTAGAATCATACCCTGACTATCTCATTTTTTTTTCTTTTCTTTATTTTAAGCCTGCACTTCTCACAAACAAAATTCTTACTTCATCATTGTATCGTTTTTGAACGATATCTTAAGGCTCTATTGGGAAATGTTACAAAAAATTACATCTTTATTCATCATTTGGCACATTTTGGCATTTAATTCTCTACCTAACCTGACGGTTCATACCCCTTGATTTTTACTTGTTTGCATTTCATTTCTGCATATCATTTTATTTTCACCCTTAAATTTTGGAAGCAGGTATTTCTCAATATTCTATCACTGTATTGCATCCTAGTATATCAATTATATTTGCCAGAGTCTCCATAAGATAAAATAGTCACTTGCAACGTGGATGTACCTCCGTTACATATGCCTATCTTTCCTATATAAAATTTTTCGTCTTCCTGACTTCCTTTCTATCCGGCTAATTATTTTTAATTCTTTTCTTTTCACTATTTGGAGGATTTGTATTTCACTTTCTTTGTGCCGGAGGGCTTTCTGAGAAGTGTCTTTGTTTAATTTCATGATGGGGTTCTTTATCTCTGTGCCTGCCTTTCTCCCTGTATGTTTTCCCTTTTTCATTATTTTACCTAATTTCTATCCCCTTTTTATGTAATCTTTCCCTAGACCTAAATGTGTCATCTTTATTTCTTTAAACTGTCTTTGACCTAAATTTCTGCCCATTATTCTATTTAACTCTAGGGTAATTTTTGCGCCTCGTTCCAGTCTGCTGTTCTAACTTCCCTGCATCTATTTAAATTACTCAAAATTTCTCTGGTAGGATTTTGCGGCTATTAGTCCCTTAGGATTTTTCTTCCTGATTTCCTATCATTTTGCTATTTTCCCTTTTCTTTTTGTAAAACTCATATCTAGGATGCTATTTTTCAATTTTTTTTTTTTTTAATGCCTCATTTATTTCTATATATAGGGAATTATCATTAGCAATAAACTTACCTTTAGCAAAGGAATCCTGTTTCTTTTACTGTTGCTACGTGATCCTCCATTTATGTGGCAAATTCATTTACCGAGCCACCCTCATATTTTACCTATAGGAACTTTCGTAGATTTGTTAACCTGTCTGTCTCTTTTACCGATCGCCATAATTGCCTACATTATCTTTGAAACTCACTCAGATTTGCTGCATTTTTAAATTACTTACCATTCAAGGTTACGTGAGCATCACTTACATTTGTATACACGGTTAACATAGCCTGTTTAATTCTGCTGTCTCATTGTTTATTCTCAGACTAACTATTCTACTTTCAATATCAGCTAACCACTTACACACGGTATATTTCTCTAACCTTCTTTTATCTTGGTTATTCCTACCTATATTTCCACAAAAACTGTGTTAATTTCCCTACTGAATTCATATTAGCGGGGTTAGTAAGGTTTGTTAATTCTTCAAACTCTCTTTTTATGGGACGTTGCTCGTTTGTATTTTTCACCTACTTGCGTAATTTTAAATCACATTTCCCTTTTATATATTCTTTGGGCTAACATCATTACCATCACTTTAAAAAATCATAATACATCTTATTTTACACAAGAAAAATACAAAGTAATTCATGCATCATTCAAGAAACCCTAGCGAATAAAAAAAATTCCTATTCTTAAACGAGAGACAAGTTTTTTCACTTTTAAACTGAGAGACTTATCTAAGAGAGAGATTCTTTTACTCACATTTCTTCTTTCTTGTCCTTTTGTTTTCATCTTCTTCGCTTAGGTAATGGTTTCTTGTGTTTAGACTCTTGCTTCGTCTCACGTCCTCGGTACTTTTTCATCTTGATGTTTATTCTGCAAAGGTGTACAACTGGTATCTGGAAGAATT
>NC_090754.1:12568007-12583007 GCF_036898095.1 Palaemon carinicauda
GGAAAACCAATGCAACATAGCTTGCATAAAGTAACAATTCTATTAGAATTATCCCAGATAAGGTACATAGAATGAATGCTCAATTATACCAATAAATTGACACAGGTGAAGGAGACGCAAGGTTCTCAAGAACCAGATTATTGACAGGCAATAAATAGACAGGTTAACCACAATTATATATATATATATACTTAAGAAGAGGATAACCCAAAACTTTAAGCATAAGTATGATAGTAAACAGAGCTTGTTTGTCTGAAAGAAAACCATTAGATGCCACTTTTAAGATACCGAGGTATCAAAGTCATAAAAGCCTGTATTACAAATCAATGACATTAGCGTTAGAAACGCTCGGCACACATGTCTGCACTTATGCTAGGTTCACCTTCGGAAATGGAACAGTCTGGATGGGCAACACAGTGCCCTCACTTAGTTTGTAGTACAGTATGTAACTACACACTCACCCTGGAATTAATCGTCCCAATTAAGACCACTGTTCCTCGCAGAGTTAAACAATAGGGTTAACACCGCGACCCACTGCTACCACAGATCTCTTTTAGTTCCTCTACTTGCTTCGCATAGTGGCGAAAGAACACTCTGGAAGACTTCCAGCCAGTGTATGAACGGAGATGTTCAAAATCCATACAATTAAAGAAATTTAAGAACGAGGCAACTTTCCTCGGATCGTGACCTGCGGGTGTATTGTCAGGATCCGCTCTGCGAATAAAATATGTGATTTTCGCTCTGAGTTGATTCAGAGATAAATTTGAGCCTGATGTTTCTCCCCTGAATAGTTGACCACCCTT
The DNA here is from genome assembly GCF_036898095.1 of Palaemon carinicauda. Lineage (NCBI taxonomy): Eukaryota > Metazoa > Arthropoda > Malacostraca > Decapoda > Palaemonidae > Palaemon > Palaemon carinicauda. The sequence goes on from NC_090754.1 coordinate 12,568,811, forward strand.
GAAGTCTGAAGTTCTATGAAGATAGACCTTTAGGCATTCTACTGGACATAGAGATGCATCTTCTTTCAGAGGGCAGATTCTCCAGGGACCCCACCTGTTGGTGGGTAACTCATTCTTGGCGAGAAACGTAGGATCCGGAAACAGGTTCAGTTCTTCCCCATCCAGGAACTGAACACGACCTGCCTCTCTCGAGAGGCTACAGTCTCACTAACCCTGGCCCCGGACGCGAGTGCAAAATAGGAAAATAACTTTTTGTGTCAAATCCTTTAACGCACACTCTTCATTGCTCAACAGAGAAGCGAAATGAAGAACTTGTCTAAAGACCATTAAATGGGCTTTGGAGGTGCTGAAGGTCTGAGCCTAGCACAGGCTTTCGGGACTTTATTAAAGATCTCGTTACCTAGGTCGACCTGGAAGGCATATAGAATGGGTCTTGTCAAAGCAGACTTACACGCTGAAATCGTGTTCGCTGCCAACCCTTGACCATGGAGGTGGAGAAGAAAGATAAGCAGAAGTCTGTCAAGATCTCCTGCGGAATCTTCGCCTTGACTAAAGGCCACCCATTTTCTCCAAGATGACTCATATTGCCTTCTAGTAGATTTGCACTTATATTCCTCAAGGAAGTCTATACTGGCTTTCGAAATCCCGAAACGCTTTCTCACCGCTAGGGAGAGAAAATCATGAGCTGCAGGGTCCGGGTTTTGTGTAATGAAGCGCAGACAGTTGACTTCTGGACTCGCTGGGTCAGAACTGGATCTGGTAGTGGTACAAACTTCAGCTACAGTTCCAATGCCAGGAGGAACCACACGCTGTTCGGCCACTTGTGGGCCACTATTGCCGCTACCCTTTGAAGGATCTCAGTTTGTTGAGGACCCTCAACAGAAGGTTGTGAGGAGGGAACAGATAAATCTTGGACCATCTGTTCCAGTCGAGGGACATTGCGTCCACTGCTTCCGCTAAGGGGTCCTCGTACGGGGCACGTACAGGGGCAACTTCTTGTTGTCTTTCGTCGCAAAGAGGTCTATCTGCAGTTCTGGGACTGATTCAGAATGAAGGAGAATGATCTTGCGTCTAAGGACCATTCCGACTCTATCGGTGTGAACCTGGATAGAGCGTCCGCTGTCACATTGCGGACTCCTTGAAGGTGAACTGCCGACAGGTACCACTTCTTATTTTCCGCCAATCGGAAGACGGCCAACATCACCTGGTTGAGAGGTGGTGACCTAGATCCTTGTCGATTCAAGTATCTCACAACTACCTCGCTGTCTATCACCACCTTATGTGGATCGAGTGACGCGGGGAGACTTTCTTTAAGGTAAGGAGCACTGCCCTAGCTTCTAGAAAGTTTTATGTGAAAGGTCTTGAATAGCCTGGACCAAGTCCCCTGGACTTTTTTTCCGATGAGAGTGACCTCCCCATCCCTCCTTCGAGGCGTCTGAGTGAATCGTCACCGACGGGGGAGGTGGCTGAAGAAGAACCGACTTCTTTAGATGTCTGGCTTGGGACCAAGGCCTGAGAAGAGTACTTAGCCGAAGCGGCTGGTCTTCTCAGATCTCTTCACGCGTTTGATGCATAACTTCTCCAAACTCCGATTGCATCCTTTAGCTGTGCTCTTAGCACTGGGTCTGTCACCGAAGCAAACTGGAGAGAGCGCAGTACTCTCTCCTGCTCGTGTATTGATATCCTTTCGGAATCTTGAAGTCTCTTGACAGAACCCGCTATCTCCTTCCTTTTCTTCGCAGGGGTGGAGAAACGGTGTGACAAAAGGTCCCAGTGGATTCCCAGCCACTGGAACTTTTGAGATGGAGAAAGTCGAGACTTTTTCTGTTGATCTTGAAGCCTAGGTACTCTAGGAACTGGATCACTTGACTGGAAGCTTGCAAGCATTCTGTCTCGGATGCTGCCCACACCAACCAGTCGTCCAGGTAGGCTACTACCTGAATTCCCTTTAGGCGTAATTGTTTGAGAGCTACGCTCGCAAGCTTCGTAAAAATCCTTGGGGCTATGTTTAGCCCGAATGGCATGGCTCCGAAGGCGTATAGTCTTCGTTGTAGCCTGAACCTAGGTAGGGGGAGAGTCGATGGCTAATTGGAATGTGCCAATAGGCGTCTAACAAGTCTATAGAGACGGAATATGCCCTCTCGGGCAGTAAGGTCCTTATGTGTTGCAGTGTTAGCATTTTGAATTTGCAATTCACTATGAACTTGTTGAGTGGCGACAAGTCCAGAATGACTCCGAGCTTTTCCGAGTCTTTCTTGGGAACACAAAACAGCCTCCCTTAGAAATTGATGGGCTTCACCCTTCGGATCACCTTTTTTCTCCAACAGTTCTTGAACGTACTCCTCCATAACGGGGGTTGAGTGTTGGAAAAACCGAAGGCACGGGGGTGGAGTGCTGTACCAGCTCCCGCCCAGTCCATTCTTGAGTAGGCTGTGGGCCCAGGGATCGAAGGACCACCGATCCCGAAATTTCAGAAGTCTCCCTCCTACCGGTATCACCTCACTTGGACTGCCGTCCTGAGGTCTTGCCTTCCTGACCACGACCACCCCTGAATCCCCTTCCCCTTGAGGGGCGTCTAGACGAGCCTCTGGCTGCTCCTCTAGGCTTTGCTCGAAAGGAAGTAGACTGCCCTTCGAACGCTGGGGTGAATGCCGTGGACTGTGTCGACACGGCCTGGGGTACCCAATGAAAGGTGGTCGGGGTTTGTGCCACGATCTGGGGCACTGGGGGCAATGGCAATTGCAGTTGCTGTCTAAGAGCTTGGCTGGCCGAGACGGTAGCCTAGTCCTCATAGTCTTCCTCTTTGGTTGAGGACCCTCATCCGGGGAAGACTTTCTTTTGATAGCCAGGCCCCACTTCTGGAGAAGGTTTCTATTCTCCAAGGCGGCCTTATCAACAACTTCTTTGACCAATTCGGTAGGGAAAAGGTCTTTTCACCAAATGTTGGAGGAGATTAGTTTCTTTGGCTCGTGCCTCACCGTAGCCGAGGTAAACACGAACTCCCTACAAGCTCTCCTTGCCTTGACGAAGCCATAAAGGTCCTTCGTCACTGTGGCCAGAAGAGGCTTGGCCACTACCATGAACATTTCATGGACCTTGGGGTCACTTGCCATCGTCTCGAGAGTAGTCTGAAGAGACATTGAGGCAGTCAGTCTTTCTTTTGTATCGAACTCACTTCGCAAAAGAAAGTCAGACAGCTTAGGGAGGTCCTTGCCGAACTGACGTCCGGCAATATCAGCCTCCAACTTTCCCACTGAGAACGTAAGATGGACGTCCTTCCAGTCTTTGTGGTCCATAGGCAGGGCCAGCGACAAGGGTTTACACTCCTCTAGGGAGGGGCAAGACTTGCTGGCCTCGATTGCTTTTAGTACAGCCAGAAACCCTTTCTGTAAAAAGGGGAAGGCTCTAGTAGGCGAGGACACAAAAGGAAGGGAGCTTCCTATTCAATGCGGCTACCTTTGAGTAAGAGAAGCCCCTCTCTTTCATCGAGGATGAAAGTAGAGCTTGAGCCTTAGCATGGTCCATCACTATGACCTCCTTCGGCTCTGTCTCCTCCTTTGAAGCTGGTTCCTTCCTCAGCCGGACATAACAGTCCGGATATGATGCCTTGCTGGGCCAGAATTCCACCTCCAGGGGAACTGAGCCCAGCTTATCCGAGATGACGATCTTTCCAGTCGTCATCGGCATGTGCTCAGCATACCTCCATGGGTTAGCATCTGAGCACAAGGGAAGGTCTTTCACATTGAGCTTTTTCTGGGGCCCATGTGATTCTGCAAGGCACTGCATTCGCAGTTCCATTGCAGCCGCCTTCTCCTGATTCTCCTTCTGCATTTGTTGGATCACTCCAACAATAGAAGAGAGGGCCTGTTCCAGCTCTACTGGGAGACCGGCCGATATAGAGGGGCTTGAACTTCATCCTGGGCTTCTGCCAGGAGGTCTTCCTCCTGACACCCGTCCACATCAGACATCCTGTCATCTAGCTGATGTCTTGCATCGCGACCGCGACTTCAGCATCCACCTGGATCTGAACTTAGGGGATCTCCTCTTGAGGCTGGGGAATCACTGCATCAGCCGATGCCTTAGGGAAAGGATACGCCCTCATCTTCTCACTTGGAAGATAAGGGCCAGAAGTGTTCTTTTGGAAGCCCCTTACCCAGGTACGAAGCTTCTTCCTAGGTATTTAAATGTCTCATTAATCAGGTTAGTGCACACAGTACATACCTGAGGGTCCCAATACCGGAGATCATCTTTGGAGACAGCGTATGCTGCGTGTCTCCTACAAAACTCATGTCCGCAGAGGTTCTTGCTGCTGACATTGCAGAAAGCACTTCCCCACTTCGGAGTGTCCTTCTGTAAAGAGAAGAAATTTCCATGAGTATCAAGTGAACTATGTATCACTGGATATGCATAGTATAGCATAACAATTCAGAAAGGAAAGACACACACTTGTGTTTCCCTCACAACCCATTGTTGCAGCCTTCCAGATAATAAAATCAAAATGGTTTATCTCTTCTAGAGTAACCAATGCAAGGTTTCCAGAGGAAACAGGTGGAGCTCACACCTAAGCAATGATTTTAAAATCCTGGATAATAGACAGGGAAGAACTCAGCTTCCTATCTGAGGGCAACAGCAAAGGGATGTGCAAGAAAACACAATAGTGTTAGAAGATACAGTGCTGTACCAAAACCCTTACTATAGTTTTCTTCTTACTGTATATGCTATACAGAAGAATACTAGTACAGTATGGGGGGATGTGTGCCGGCCTGCCTTTGCCGGCCGGCACACACCACAACTAGCTTTAAAGTATACTACTTAACAGCTATAGGGCGGCAGCACTCTGGTTCAAATGCCTGTGCCGGTCGGCAGCAACTGCCGGCCGGTAACAGCCAGTGTTGGCCGGCAATGGCTGCCGGCCAGCAACTACACAAGGTAGTACCCAGCTGCCGGCCACACTCTTGGTGACCGGCAGACAAGGACTGACATAAGCCGGCCGGCAAAGGTACAAGACCGATGCCAGCCGGCAGCAAAAGAACCAGAAGACTACACCTGCCCGGCTGCCGGCCTCATAGGCCGGCAGCCAGGACAGGTACAGCACTAGAAGAAAAATAGAATGGATGCCGGGATAAGAGTGTACACAACCTCCAAGCCCGGCAACCGAAAGAGTGCATATAAGTAAGGGGAGAAACTAATTCAGGCTTCCTTGACCAATGCCGTCTGGCCCTGCCGGCAGGCATGGATGAGGGACCAAGAGAGGTCCGGGCAGCACTCGAAAAGATAAGACCCTTGCCGGCCGGCAGAGCTGCTGGCCGGCAAGGGGCTGAGTCAATTCCACATCCTAACCTATACTAGGTCCAGAAGTAGAACGACGTACAGTACAGTAAGACCCCTGCCGGCCAGCTCTGCCGGCCGGCAAGGGGCTGAGTCAATTCCACATCCTAACCTATATTAGGTCTAGATGTAGAACGACGTACAGTACAGTAATGGCTCGGCCATTACGAAGAAAGAGGGGGAAGGGACAAGAGGGTCCTGCCAACCTTGCTTTAGTGACAGATCACCCACAGCCAAGAAACTTATCTTAGCCTAAGGGAGATCTAAGGGGAAAGGCCAGCAATACTTGCCAGCTTCCAGAGCACCAAAGCAAGGAAGGCGTTGCTACTCCCAAGGGAAGAACTTATCCTCCCCCGAGAACAGCAACAGGACTAGTCTGGTAGATCACAAAAGAAGGAATCATAACTACAGAAACCTTCGATAGTGACCTAAGGGAGCTAAGCTCCCTTTGTATGTGTTAGGTCAGCGAGGGGGACTCAGCCCCAAGCCAGACAACACAGACTCAGACTAAAAACTCTGTTGTTCTGTCCCTCTTGAACCATAACTACAGGAACAGGAAGGTACAGTAACACCCTAGTATAGTTTTATCGAAAATAAATTCGGAAAAAACCACTTAGGGATAAGCCCAAGGCTTAAACAGAGGGAAAGGGATTGCATACCTTCTCCGAAGAAAAGAAAGCAACCGGGGAGTATGATAAAGTATACTAGGGCTCCATAAGCAACTAGCCTAGGCACCAAGAGAATCGATTACCTAATTCACCGAAACTCACACGTATACAATCTTGGAAATATTCCACACAGTCTAAAATGTATAAAATATAGCCTAAAGCTTCAATAAAATTTTAATTACACTCGGAAAAACCAAAATCATGCATGAAGTACTAGGACCAAACGACTAGGCTACATGGCCTAGCGTAGGCCAGAATGGCGAATACTTCGCCAAATAATACTAAGCACGAAAGGAAATCCTATGTAATGCTAAATAGCTAAAATTTATTAAAGCAAAACAACCAGGAATGTCGCTCTGACTAACTAATTTATACCTAGCGAGCGACAGTGTCCAGGACACCTCTGGTAGGCTACGGCTCTTGTATCAAAGATTAATCCTATTAATCACTCAAAATTTTACCAAGAGCCTACATTTATACATAACAGACACTATACTCAACTTATCAGAGGCCAACGAAGACGGAGAAGCCATGAAAAGCCGAATAAATCCAAGATTTGCGAGAAAACAGGAAAAAACACCGAGTTGTTAAGCTACGCAAAAAGGAATACAGATGGCGCCAGGATTGGCGCCAGGCACGCATACGAATCGGGGGATAGGGAAGCCTTGGGAGCGGCTACCCTTTTTCTTTCCCGAATTCGTATCTCACCAATCACCTCCTACGAGACGAAATCTCTGTCCAGGATGTAGATTGCCATGTGACGTGTCTAGAATACGTCCTCTGATATGTCGCGATATCCCTTTCACGAGGGATACTCGCTCCAGGAGTTAGAATTCTGGTACCTTAAGGTAAATTCTCTGGGAATATCGCCGTAGTTGTAATATACCCTAGGAAGCTACCCTATAGGAACTTCCATCAGGACGACATGGCTTGAGCCCAAAAATATATTTATATATATACATATATATATATATATATATATATATATATATATATATATATATATATATATATATATATATATATATATATATATATATATATATATATATAATTTACGTATATAAATGATGTTAAAGAGGTTATTGAATAAGGGTGTATGGACTTTCAAGAAACCATATTAATGCTATTTCAAAGCAGGGAGATAATGTTGACAGAGATGGCACCGTTTAAACTAATAACAAAACCTCATTTGACACTTTCTTTACCCCCCGGGTCCACGCAAGAGGGAGTCAGAAAACAGATGGAGTTTAAATTAACTCAGAGATCACGTGGTAGTCATCACCACTCATCGTTTTCGGGGGTGTTAGAGCCCCACTCAGATAAAATGGAATAAAGTCCGACCTCTCGGAGCGGGGTGAAGGTCATCATGATCGCACCAGGACCAATAGTTGGTGTGAGATAGGGTTTGCACCACACTCGAAAGTCGATAATGACACGCGGGTGTATTTCTAACATATATTTGTCAATTACTCTACATGTACTGTAATTGGTAAATGTGCCCCACTCCCCTCTTTCGCGACTGGGATAAGAAGGGCTCCATATTAAAATCATTTTTGAGATTCTTTCCTATTGATGTAAAGTGATACTAAAAAGAACTGTTTTATGAACACATCTGTTAATAAGTTCACAAATTAATTAACTCAAAGTGATCTATGATTAACTGTCAATAAGCCAACGACTTCATTAAGTCAAATTGATCTATAATTGTTATTAAGCTCATGAATTCATTAAGTCAAAGGGATCTATGATTAAATGTTGATAAACCCGATTTATAATTATTAATACTCTCACAAACTTATTAAGTCAAAACAGTCTATTGTTAATTCACAATTTCAGTGGCTATGATTGATTTCTAAATAAATATCTGCCAAAACAAGTAGCCTTTTTCTTTCTCCCACCTCCTAAGTTCATATCTTCATGTTTAATTTTACCTAATTCCAACATTATGAGGTACAATATATATTTGTATATAATACACACACACACACACACACACACATATATATATATACATATATATATATGTATATATATATATATATATATATATATATATATATATATATATATATATATATATATATATATATATATGTTATAACCCTTAGGGTTATTATAAGAGTTCTTATTATAATTGTTGTCAGTAATAAATGTAACTCAGTGCTAAAGGTCAGCGGAAACAAACACTCAAGAAAACTTAACAATATTTAATACTTAACAATAACAAAATTTAGATCAACCTTGTTAAAACTACAAATAACATTATCTAATAACAAGGAAGGACAAATAACGGTCCTTTGAATCACACTGGATTCCCTAAAACTAAGAAGCTAAGTCCTAACAAAGACAAGAGAAATATCAATTATAAACTTGGATCCAACAATTTGGCTGGCCAGAACAAAAAATTACCCTAATACTAATTCCAAGAAAGAAGGAAGACGGAGTAAATAAAACAAGAAAAACCATCATAAATCCTACCTATCAACACAAAACTAATGTACTCAAAACCTTGTCTATAATAGACATACTGGAAGATATTATGTAGTCACGTCTTAAATATGACAATATATAAAAGATCAAATGATGCAAAGGATGTAAATAGTTCTCCTCACTTCAGTGGATGAATCAGAGGAGACACAAAACTAGGGCCGTCATTCACTTGTCATAACAGCTATCAGGGCAGGTCCTGAACGCCAGGGCATAACCATAAAGGGCAAGCAATCCCAAACGAAAATCAGACACTCTATGTCTTACCTGGCGTCAGCCTCCCTACTGGCCACCTCACGAGTTTGCAAGCTCCCAAAACCACAGCAGCTGATTGGAGACGTAAGTGCACCAATTCCCTGGGAAGTCCTCCTCGTCAGGGAAAGGCAGAACTGGCTCGAGTCGCAGGTGACAAGAGCACCTGCAGACAACAGATCAATGCAAGGATCAAAAGCGTAATCCAAAGAATCGTCCAAATAAGTTGCCAAACAATCGTCATCCAGAGTCCAAATCACTATGCTGCTCAAGGTATATTATCAGGGGAGTGCTCAAGCCCGAACTGAATTCTGTCCGAGCACCAACGTCAGATCAAGTCGCGTTCATAAACACTCGTATGTAAAAAAAAAAAAAACAATCGTTAAAACGATAGTTCGATAACATAAACAACCGGGGAGGAGGCGCCTATCCACACTGAGAATTGTTAAATTAAGCACTTTAAACTTAAACACTTAAATTTCAAAGATAACATAAACAAATTCTCACACAAAACAAAGGCTATTCTGCCACAAAATGATTCTTAAAAACTAGTAATTAAACCTAGAAAAACAAGGCTGATCTAGACTTTCTAATAATATATATATATATATATATATATATATATATATATATATATATATATATATATATATATATATATATATATATATATATATATATATTTGTATATGTGTGTGTGCGTGTGTGTATGTGTATGGGTGTGTGTGTATTGTTCACAATCCTGGCAGCCACACTCCAGACATTCAGTTTTTCTTCCATAGTCACCCCAAACCACGGGTAATTTTACTTGGAGAAGAAGTCCTGAAGCAGAAGATGGATTAAGATCTTGAAGATGGGAGGCGATATAATTTCCTTTTTTTTCTCTATTTTTATTCAAGGTGCTCAATAGAAAACAGATTGAAAACTTAGATCACTTATAATCCCAGGTCAGAGAGAGAGAGAGAGAGAGAGAGAGAGAGAGAGAGAGAGAGAGAGAGAGAGAGAGATTATTATACATGAACAGTACTATAATTCAAACTTGAAAGTGGTTGCAAAATGGTTGCATCATACTGAGAACTAAAACTGTGTAAATAGGATCTAACTAAAGTAAAGAAAATGTTCATATTTAGATGTCAACCTTTTCAGGTATGAAAAGCATTACTGTGACACGTAGAATCAGATAATCCCTCACTATTAAGCTGGTCAGATTGTTTTTGCGTTTCTTCATTTAGTGGTCGTTAGGATACGAACTCAAAATTATTTTTTTTTTTTATGTCCATACCAGAATTCATTTGGAGTCTCTAAGTGGGTCCTGGTCCATACGAAGCATTTATATGAAAACGTCTCTCAATTGTCACTTAGATTTATGTCACCTATAACAGTGGTGTACCTGAGGCCAGATCAGGGTATTTAAAAGGTCGATACAATCATCAATGAACGGTAGTCATTTTGTCAGCAAGCACAATGGACAGTCCAAATACCACCAAGGGATCGAGAGAGGATCTGCAGCTATTCAAATACTTTTTCGACAGCAGAGGAGAATGGAGGTCGTTTGGTTAATGTTTTTAAAGGTCAGAGAGAGAGAGAGAGAGAGAGAGAGAGAGAGAGAGAGAGAGAGAGAGAGAGAGAGAGAGAGAGAGAGAGAGAGAGAGAGAGAGCGTAATGATTACAACGTTCGGGTAGTATTATAATGAACCTCTATGGAGTCAAACAAAGAATAGGGAAACAGCCAAAACAAAATTATATCCTCCTCACCAGCATTGAAGTAGGCTCCCTGAAGCTCAAAAAACTCATGTTTAGTTATCCAATTTCTAGTGAAGGCTAAATCTTATACTTGCCATTATAACTTTCTGATGAAAAGCTTTGGAATTAAAATGAAAGAACTTCGTTTCTAAGCTTTATAGATTATATTTGAAGCTTAAAAAATTCATATGATCAATTAATTGGAGGTTCTGGCCCAAAAACTAAACTTTAACGTCATGTAAAATGAGCAAAGACCATATTGAATTATTTTTGCCGTGGTAAAGTAAGAAGTAAAAGGTTTTTACTCTTTGCAGTTTTCTGCTGCTCATAGGAAAATTTTAGTTCAAAATGATATTGTGCGGATGCAATAGTTAATGTGCGGGATGCACCTGTTAGGTAATAACTGAGAAGCAAAGTGAGGGCAACTAACTTTATTTCGTCGGAGCATGAGTTTATTTAGAGCCCATTACAAGGTAGAACAGCAAAAAAATTCAAACACAATGATGAAAAAACATACAGGCTTAAACAGATTATAATTGCGATGGGAGAGTGATAATGATGATATACAAAAAAAAAAAAAAATACAGTTACAGTGTACAAGTGTGTGTGATACACATGCGGTACATGACTCCCCCCTAAAAAAATGTGAAAATAGGGCCCCAGCTCTGGAAAGGCGTGCTGTAGGCGGGATATCTTGCAAGAAATACACATGTTTAAGGTTTTCTTTACCACAAACGTTTAGTAAGAACGCCTTCGTTATTGGACAGATCACGAAGAAAGGGCCTGTGTGCCGGGGGCGTTAGAGATGGCTAGCTGGTGTCGTTAAGCAAGAAAACGTATGGTGCCTTGTGCAAATCTGTCGGTATGTGTTGCTCCGCTGGGGACTTGTAAACTTGAAGGCATGAAGTAAATTTTCCCATAACACGACGTAGGCACTGGAGATTATCGGAGGAGGTAGTTGATTGGGAAAATATTAGCAGGGATGACCAACAGGTCACCATAGATTATTTCAGCTGCCAAGACTTCCAAGATGTCCTAAGGAGTTGTTCTTAGTCCCAGGAAGACCCAGGGAATATGAGTAAACTAGTTGGAATCCTTCCAGCGGCACATCAAAGCTGCTTTGAGGATATAGTGAAAACATTCAACCATTCCGTTGGCAGTAAGATTGTATGCAGTTGTCTGATGTAAGATGATTTCCAGGAGATTTGCTTAAGGTCTACAATTGAAAAGTGAGAACAGTACCCCTGTTAGGAATAATATTCAAATCTCACTATTCCTCCTAAGAATAAGGTATATGTATACGATGCGGACATTGCAGTTTTCATGGGATTGCTTCAGACCAACGAGGGGAACAGTTGATGATAGTAAAAAGGTAACGATATCCATGTGATGTGGGAAAGGGACCTAAAACTTCGACGTGAATGTAGGCAAAGCGCCACTGAGGGTGAGGAATGATGCCCACTTCTGAATATCTGACTATGTGCTTTTGAGGTAATCCAATCCCAGGTGAATGGCGGTCAATGAGTTTCTTGACAGGTTCTCGGCAAAGGGATTCATTTTCCCGGGGACGAGTTCAAGGGTACAATTATAATGAGCCGCAGCGGAGAAGTGTCGGCGTTGATGGTTAACCTGATGTCAGACTGTCGAGTGTAGGTGTGTACCAGAGGCATGAGGTCCATCCGAATGATGAAGGGTGTACTTTATAAGAAGTGGTGAAAGTGACAGACAGCCAACAATTCACGGTAGAAGGTAGAGTAGCCGGATTCCACAATGGAAAGTTTTCTACCGAAGATGGCCAATGTTCTGGGTGAGCCGTTGACCACCTGCTCAAGTATTTCCCAAATAGCAATGTCACTGGCATCGGTGGAGAGGAAAATGATAGCGGCAGCGGTTGATATGGCATTCTTCGCATTGAAGATGGTCGCTTCTTGAAGGAGATCCAATTTTAGGGGTTTTTGTCTTGCCCATGACGGAGGGGTGGAGGTGGCGAAGAGTGGCATTGATGGGTGGCAGGAAACGGGGAAAATAGTTGATCATGCCAAAAATTCTTACAGCTCTTTGTCGGTCGAGGGTGTGGAAAAATTCTGAACATATGAAACCTTATCAGGAAGGGATAGAGTCCATGTTCAAAGTGGATTAATCGGTGTCCTAAGAATGTTGCTCCGTTAGCGCCAAAGGTATACTTGTTGTTCCGGACTACAATACCGTTCTATTTTAGGCGGTAGAGCACTATGCATAGGTGACGGAAGTGTTCCTCTTTTGAGGAAGAGAACACTAGTATGTCTCCTCGTAACATACACAGAAAAGAAGTTCCACTAAGATGCCGTCCTTGAGATGTTAAAAAGGTTGCCTATGAAGGCCTAAGCATGAGTAATTAGAGGTGTATGTACAGAAGGGGGTGGTGATGGTGGTATTGGTGATGTCCTCTAGGTTCATGGTCTCCTGAAAATACCCCTTCATGAGGTCCAGCGGGGAAAAAAACTCCCATTTGTCCAGTAGGAGGTCATGTCAGTGATGTTTGGGAGGGGGTAGTATTCCAGTTTTGTTTGCATAATCAAGTGCCTGTAATCCCTACATGGACACTGAGAGCCATCTTTCTTCAGGAAAATGTGTAAGGGTGATGACCATGGGAATGATGCCTTTTTGCAAAGGCCCATTTCTTCCTTTTCGGTGATCATTTGTTTAATGGCTGCTAAACGATCCAGTGCCAGACGTTTGAATCTGGTATACACTGGAGGCCCCGTCATCTTGATATGGTGATAAATATTATCTTTAGCAGGAATCATGAGTGATTGATAAAGTTCTAAACGGAACACTCCTGGGTGCTACATGAGGAGGTGGGATTAGGCATCCATGGGTGCGCTAATATGAAGAGCAAAGTCGGAGGGGTCGGATTGGAGAGGTGTTGAGGAGTATGAATCCATGTTGACTAACCGACGGTGAGTGATATCAACTAGGAGTTTGAAAATTGATAGAAAGTCTGCACTGAGGATTTGCAATGTGACATCAGCTACGAGAAACTTTCAATATGAGAGTTTCATAACAGTGGGTGGGTATCGAATATCCGTTGGCAGGTACCATGCTTATGTCGGCAGACTTAGAGAGACTACTTTATGTCCTGGAGAGTGCCCTTGACAAAAGAGAATGTCATGAACCTGTGTTTACTAAAAATAACATCCCCTACCTGCAACATGTGAAAAGAAAAGATTAGTAACAATGGAGGTCACTGCCACAAGTGATGTCCTGCTAACAAGTTTTATGGCCACTGACAACAATTCACACATTTCTTTGCAGCATCCCCAAATTTTGAGTGGTATTAGCATAACTGTTGTCGACGGGCATCAGAAAGTAACAGTAGAGGTCGTTGATTAGGACATGAGCGAGAGGTGGGTGGTAGGCATTTTTTCGTAGCTTTGGCACGTCACAGGGTGGGTGTTCGTGTCCTATCATATTCACGTTCAGCTTCGTACGATGTTCTATAGATGTCCACTTTGTCGGGAGTGGAGGCGTTGATGGAGGACTTGAAGATACTGAAGTGACTGTCCATACTAGCAAAATATGACATTGTAGATAGAAGCGCTTACAGGTTCAGGTAGATGCCCTACTCAACCAGTACGTAGTAGATTCCCTTCTTTAAGAGAGCTCTCTGGTGCATGTTGGAGACGAGCGATACTGGTCCTTTCCGGGAGAGCAAGCGAAGCCTTTTGGTCCCAAAA
>NC_090754.1:12588007-12593007 GCF_036898095.1 Palaemon carinicauda
TGGGGAATTTTGTTATACATATGCATTTACGCAGTGGACGTCTGTACTCATATAGATATTTTGATAGAATTGCAAGGGGTCGAAGAGATAGGAAAAAAAATACAGCAGTCATGACTCCCCCTGTGAGCCCTTCCCCTGGACCTATTGGTGTAGGCCAGATTAATCCTCCTCCAATTGTGACGCTTGTAAATGCCAGGTCAGCAATCCTTCCTTTTCAGGGTCGGGTCAACGGGTTCTTGCCACAAAATGTGGATTCATGGATTTCATCCGTCGATGCCCATTTAAATGCCAAACAAATTGTAGACCCTTTTGTACAATTACAAGAAGCTAAAAGTTTTATAGATTTTTCTAAGGGGGATGCGAGTGCGTATTTAAGAGGTGTTTCATTTCAAGAAGCAGTTACCTGGGATGATTTCAAAGTTAGGTTACGCGCGATCTATGGGGGTGAGGAAGCCTTGGATGTAGTATTAACGTTACGAAATACACTTAATCAAGCCACTATGAATCGGCTTAATGTTATTGAGAGAGCAGCTCTCATAGCTGATAGGCTTAACGAATATCAGGACATTTTAGGTCATTCCACTTGGGTTACTAACGATAACATCTCTGTGAAAGATTTTTTACAATTAATGTATTTAACTTGCATGACACTTATGTTGCCTGAAGCTTTAGTGCAGTGTTTTGATAAGAAGTTAACGCCTGCAAGTACGGAATTGGATGTCTATAAACAGATAAAGAAACACATGTCCAAGTGTCCAGATCTCGATCCCGTGTTAACTCAAGTTTTTGCAAAGAATGAAACAAAGCCACAAACAGTGAACGTAGTTAGCAGTCCAGTAGCGGGAATGACGTGTTATAACTGCAAACGTCAAGGTCACTTAAGCGCTGACTGCAGAACGAAATTTTGCTCGATTCACAACACTGCAACACATTCATATAGTCAATGTTACTCGCGTAAGACACAACAATATCCCAGAAATACACAGTCAATTCCACAGTCAGTTCCATATGGAAATAAAAAGAAAAATCCTCATTTTAACAATCTGAAGAAACAACCAAATGTCAATGCAGTTCAGAGTCCAAAACAAACAAACACTTCTTCAAATATCGCTGAGCCTGGGTCGTCAAACCAGACCTCGCAAGGTCAGACTAATTTTCAGAATGTGCAGAGCAAAGCAAATACCACATAGTTAACTCTAGAGGGGAAGAGAGTGATGTTGGGTCAAGGTCATTCATGTCAACATCAATAGTATTGAATAATCAATTTAATGTTTTATCAGATAATTGTGAGACAATAGATTTTCCTATGAAACACACGGCCGAATTAAGTAAAACAGTGCATGCTCCCGTAGATTTGCAACGAATTCATACAATAATAAGCCAAAATGAGTTACGGCCAACCTTATATGCTGTAAATTTAGAACACAAATCCTTTACGTTATTTTTTGACTCTGGTAGTCCACGTAATATCATGGATTTGAAGACACATCATTTGTTGTTTTCGAACTTTCCGATTGAAAAATCCGGAATTAGACTTTCGGGTATAGGAAATAATGAATTAAATGTCATAGGCATAACTCATGTTCAGTTCAGAGTCGGTAATCGCACGTTTGCCGATACATTTGTTGTTGTAAAAAACATTAATATGCATCCAGCTGTAATTATAGGATACCCATCTATGGGAAATCAAAACATTATCTTAGCCCCTGCCAAGCACGGCGTGTATATCAAAGGGAAATTCTATAAGTCTTCTAATACCTTAAAATCAGTTTTGGATAAAAAGGAGACGACAAATGTAACCGTAACGTACGTTGAAGAACCAATAACTTGTCTCACTAATAAAGAAATAATATACGCGACCCAGCAGAATTCTCGTTCACCCGTAATATCATCTTGCACGCAATCTATCGAACCAAACCTACCTTTGAATTTAATAGTGCAAATAAAGAAAACATTACCGGGATCTGAAATATTAATCCTTTCCGATACTTTGAAAACTAACGGATTGTCTGTCACACAAGCTATTTATACAGTAGACTCACATCAACAATGTAATATTGAAGTCTGTAATCATTTAAATAACACTTTAGTAATTCACAAAAATCAACATATCTTGGATGTAGAAGTTTATAAACATCGTATTCTTACCGTTGCTGAAATCAATCACTCTCAATCAGTTGCGGATGAATCCCTTTTGCGATCTATTAAAAATAAAATCAATAAGGACATTCAAGACGAAGAAATTCAGCAGAAAATTTTTGAACTTTTAACTAAATATCATGATGTTTTTTCCACTACGGATGGATCCTTAGGAAAAACAGATGTGATCGAGCATCAAATAAGGTTAAAGGACAAGCAGAAAATTATCTATGTACCCTCTCACAGACTCCCTAGGAAATTCCAGAATGAAATAAATGATGAAGTAGGTAAAATGCTAGAAGAAGGAGTCATTAGGAAATCAAACAGCCCTTATAATTTTCCTTTAATAGTTGAACCGAAAAAAGATCGAACATGGCGTATCTGCGTTGACTTTCGTCGTCTAAACGAGGAAACGATCCCTGATCGATTCCCAGTGCCATGTACTGACGATATTTTGTCTTTGTTAGGTCAGAATAAATATTTTACCAGTTTGGACTTACTTAAAGGCTTTCACCAGATATCATTAGAAGAAGATAGTATCCCATACACAGCCTTCAGCACAGCCAAGGGACATTATGAATTTTTAAGGATGCCTTTTGGTTTACGTTGTGCTCCTATAACATTTACAAGAATGATTAACATAGTGTTTGGAGACTTGTTAGGGGATATATTGCATGCCTATATGGATGATCTTGTAATCTTTTCCAACACCTTAGAAGAACATCTACGTAAGTTAGAACTAGTACTACAGAGATTAAGACAACATAACTTAAGGGTAAAGATTAGTAAGTGTGAATTTTTCAAAACAGAATTAATATATTTGGGTTTCATGGTGTCAAGCCAAGGTCTTAAAGTAGTCCATGATAAGGTGTCGGCTATACGTAATTTTCCCATACCTACTAATGTCAAGGGAATACAGCAATTTCTGGGTTTTAGTGGATATTACAGGCGTTTTATACGCAACTATTCAATAATAGCCGCTCCTTTAACTGATCTTACGAAGAAGGGCGTAGATTTCATATGGTCTGAGCAACATCAACAGGCGTTTAATACTTTGAAAGATGAACTGTGTAGTTCTCCTATCTTAAAATTTCCTGACTTCGGTAAGGAATTCTTCATTGCAACAGACGCCTCAGACTTAGGAGTAGGAGGGGTATTGCTTCAGCAATATGATAAACAATTTTTCCCGATAGCTTTCTATTCTCGAAAATTGAGAACTTCCGAAAGTAAGTATGCAGTAATAGACAAGGAAGGGCTAGCTATTGTTAATTCGCTAGTGCATTTTAAGTTCATAATTTACGGTTATCCCGTTAAGGTTCTTACTGACCATAAACCACTAACAGAGTTCTTTAAAGGCTTCAACCACAGCCCTAAACGAACTCGGTGGCATTTGATCATTCAAGGTTTTGGCGCAAGAATCGGGTATTTACCTGGGAAAGCAAATATCATTGCAGATGCGTTATCACGTAACCCCGTGTCATCTTGTACGGAGCCTTTAGCTGAATTAATAGATATATCAACATTCATTCCTATTGTAAAAACAATATCTGAACAAGAAGATTTAGGCTGGAGCGCTGAATTGTTACAGACTGAGCAAAGAAAAGATCAGAAAATAGAAACAATTATAAATGCTTTGAAAGGCAATCATAAGGAAAAGGAATATGTAAAGTATAAGCAGCAGAATTATATAATCAAAGATAATATTCTGTGTAGGACTGTGACAAGGAAAACCCGCAATACACCACATGTAACTAACGACCAGGTAGTAGTACCAATCTCACTTATTTCCCCTGTCCTGAATTGGTTGCATTCAAATCCATTACATGGACACCCGGGGTTCCCATTAATGTCACAGAAAGCCAAATCATTGTTTTATTGGCATACAATGCTTACAGATATAAAAAGACACATAGCTAATTGTCGCACATGTCAGGAAAACAAAGGGCATACGAAAACACCTGTCAGCCTAGGAGCTTATCCTGTGCCCAATCAACCCTTTGAAAGAATACATTTAGATTTGTTATCAGGATTTTACGAGTCAGACAGAGGAAATAAGCACCTCTTAGTAATTATAGATGCTTTAACTCGATATACAGAACTAATAGCGCTTAAAACTAAAACTGCGATTGAATGCGCTAGGAAGTTTTACGAGTGTTACATTTGTAAACATGGAATTCCACACATGATAATCTCAGACTCGGGTCGTGAATTTAATAATCACTTTCTTACCTCATTGTGTGAATTCCTCAACATAAAGAAAATAAATACCATGATATATCACCCAGAGTCGAATGGGCTAGTGGAAAGAGCAAATAGGAAGATATTAAATATATTAAGGGTAACACTAGGGGGATCAGACTCCAACTGGGATATTGCAATACCGGCGGCACTGAGTACTCTGAATCATTCATATCATATATCAATTAAAATGTCACCGCATGAAGCATTGTATGGTACCCCAGTTAGAACGCCTTTCCATGTATTAACGCCTACAACTAATCTATCAAATCCTTTAAAAGAATGTATAAATGCAAGTATAAGTCGATATGATATCCTTCGAAAGAATTTAGAAGAATCACAAATCATAATGAAAAGGAATCATGATAAAACAGCGAAACCAACTATAACATATACCGTGGGTGATAACGTATATATTCAAATCAATGTACGAAAAGGGCTCAATTATAAACTAACACCTAAGTTTGAAGGCCCATTTAACATTTTGGAAACATTAACGGCCAATGGGTTTAGAGTTCAAAACGTATCCCAACCAACGGATGAGAGAATAGTACCATTGGCTCACATAAGAAATTAAAAAGAAAAGAGAGGAAAAGAAGTGAGGGAAATTTTTTTTTTATTTT
>NC_090754.1:12608007-12613007 GCF_036898095.1 Palaemon carinicauda
AATTGCACATCAAATTATTAATAAAATCTCGACTGGGGCAATGAAAAAGAACCATAAACCCATCAAAAGAGAGATGGACCTGATATAACAACAGAAGATAAAGAAAGACAATGTTGGATGGAACACTTTATTGAGGTTATAAATAGGAAATATAAAGGGAATAATTTGATTGATATACCTGAAGCTGATGATGTTATGTTTTATTGTAATAATGTACTGTATTATTTCAAGTGTTACATGTATTGCACAACATTGCATCATATTGCATGGATAAAACATGTTATGCTTTGTATATAAGTGAAATGATTTATTTTGATATTAGGATTCAAGCATTTATTAATTACCTCAAAGATAGGATGTGATTCTTTATAGTTTTGTACTGGAGTAGGATTTAAGTCTTTTGAGAGCGATGCTCTTTTGTTGTTTGGCAATGTTTTGGTTTGTCAGATTGTTTATGACGCTCCAAGCACTCTTGGAAGTTGGCTGTCACAGAGCAATGTAGTTTACAAGATATCATTAAACGTTTTATTTAAGAATACCAACGTATCATTAAATCCCACCGAGAAAAATTGACGACCACAGATGGGATCAGCTGAGGAATAATTACTAACAATTCTTCATCTGTTGCAACAAGATGGCAACAGTGGTGTGAGGAATTTAAGATTTATTTAGAAGCATTAGGGAACATGAAAGATGCCCAAAAGAAGGCCTTATTACTTCATACAGCAGGTAGGGAAGTTCGGGAAGTGTTTAAGACATTGCAGCCTACAGATGACACAAGTGAAGCTGCAATTAAGGCTCTTGCCACATATTTTGCTCCTCAGGTCAATAAATTTTTTGAAAAATACTAATTTACTGCACAAGCACATCAGAAAGAAAATGAAAGTTTAGATGCATTTGCGAATAGACAAAAGAATTTAGCTGTTTCATGTGAATTTCTAGAGTTAGAAAATGTTATAATAGATCAAGTTATTTCACATTGCACATCACAAGAGCTAAGAAAGAAATTATTGCAAGATAAAGATTTAACATTAAAAAAAGTATTGATAACAGGCAGAGCTTTATAAACATCAAATAGGCAAAGTAACATGATAGGTAGTTCTACAAGCAATAGAATGGAAAATTCTAAGGTTAATGCAGTGGGTTCTAAGTTAGAAAACCATGAGAATCAGAGAAGGAATATGTCAAAACCTATTCATAGAAAAGTGCCTAACACTAATGTTCATAAATATCAGAATCAGGCTTATACACAGAAACAACAGAAAAAAACCCAAGTGTTATAGGTGTAGTAAAACTGATCATCTTGCATACGAAGCAAAGAAATGCCCTGCTACTGGACAAATATGCCAGAGTTGTAGAAATAATGGTCATTTTGCAACTGCTTGTAGATTCCCTAAACAGTACGCAAAGAAAATAAATGCTACAGTGGATACTATTGGTCAAGAGAATAATGCGGAAAATGTTCATGATAATCAACTTTGGTCAGAAACTGATTTTGTGTTTCGCATTAATTCCGTCAACAAAGGTGCAAAGAAACATATCATGGTAGAAGTAATCATAAATGGTAAACCAATTTTGATGCAAGCTGACACAACAGCCAATGTATCAATTATGTGTGAGAAAAAGGCTAAAAGCATTCCTAATTTGTTATTAGAAGGTACAAATAGAGTTTTGAAAGATTATAATGGTTTTGATATTCAGGCAATAGGTGCTTCGAACGTAGAAGTACAGTACAAAAAACAGAAATTAGACAGAATGCCATTAACAGTAGTAAAAGGTTATGGACAAACTTTGCTAGGTTTAGATTGGCTACAGTATTTGAAGTTAGATTGGCGTAGTATTTTGAAGGTTACAGGTAGACAAGATGAACACAAAAATGAAATGTCTGTGGATAATATCATATCAGAGTTTCAAGATGTATTTGAAGATAAAGTAGGTACAGTAAAGAATGCAAAGACAATTTTAGTTTTGAAACCTGACATTGCTCCTAGATTTTGTGCTCCCAGACCAGTACTGTATGCATTGAAAAGTGCAGTTGAAGGAGAAATCAGGAGATTAGAAAATGAAGGTTCCGGGGAAAAGGTTACATATTCACATTGGGCTACACCATTAGTTCCTATTGTGGAATGGAAGCGGACAAAAGAGTGTCAGGAATCTTTTGAAAGAATCAAACTGGAAATAAAATCACCTACATTCCTAGTACATTATCAAATGGATTTACCAATTAAATTAGTATGTGATGCATCAAACATAGGTCTAGGTGCACTATTATCTCATGTAATGCCAGATGGAACAGAAAAACCAATTGCATTCACTTCTTGAGTATTGAACAAGGTAGAAAGGAATTACTCTCAAATAGGAAAGGAAGGTTTAGCATTAGTTTATGGAGTTAAAAAATTCCATATGTATCTTTATGGTAGGAAAAAGTTCACACTTGTTACAGATCATAAACCTTTATTAGCAATATTGAGTCCAAAAGCAAGTTTACCTACGTTGGTAGCTGCAAGACTACAACGTTGGGCAATTACGTTAGCCGCGTACCACTATGATATAGAATACCGTCCAACATCAAACATGGGTAATGCAGATGCTTTATCCAGATTACCGGTAGACAAAGCTCCAGAAGAATATGATGACAGTATTCTGTTAATTTTTGTATATGATGTACCCATAACTGCAAAAGATGTAACACACAGTACCAAGAGAGACCCAGTACTTAGTAAGGTTTTAATAAGTTTAATGACAGGTAAGGACCTATGTGGAAAAGAGGAAAATTGTAAACCCTATAAGGATATATGGTATGAACTGAGTGTAACACAAGGAATAGTGAAGAGAGGTTCAAGGGTAGTTATTCCTAATTCACTGAGAAATAAGGTTTTGTCTGAAATACATGCTGATCACCAAGGTATTGTAAGATCAAAGTCAATTGCTAGAACTTATGTATGGTGGCCAGGTGTAGATGAAGATGTGGAATCTTATATAAAGAATTGTATGAATTGTGTTATGCAACAGAACAATCCTCAATTTGCTAGAATGCACTCGTGGGAGTTACCCAGGTACCCATGGCAAAGAGTGCATATAGATTTTGCAGGTCCTTTTTTAAATTACTTGTTTTTGATAGTAGTAAATGCTTACAGTAAGTGGCCAGAAATCATCCCTATGAAGACGACAACGTCTTACGCCACAATAAAAGGGTTAATGCAAATTTTTTCTACACATGGTATTTCAGAAAGAATTGTTACAGAAAATGGTCCACAATTTACCTCACAAGAGTTTAAAGAATTTTGTAATGTCAATGGTATAAAACATAAATTTTCAGCAACATATCATCCATCTACCAATGGAGAGGCTGAAAGATTTGTTCAAAAGTTTAAGCACAATATGAAGTGTAGAAAAGCAAATTCAGGTAATATATTTTTGCATGTATCAAAGTTTTTATTGTCTTATAGAACAACGCCGTACAGCACAACAGGCGAGACACCCTCAAATTTGTTGATAGGGAATAGGATAAGGTGTAAGTTAGATTTGTTGTATCCAAGTTTGCAAAGTGATTTAGAAGATAAAGGGTATAAACCAGTAGTAAAGCTTCCCAATGTAATACATTTTTTGCCTTTATCCGATGTCATGGTAAGATGAAGTGGGTACCAGGAGAGATTGTAAGAGAGATAGGAAATTTACATTATGATGTTCGTGTTGGTGGTAATGTTGTAAAACGTCATGTTGATCAATTACAGCCATTAAAAAGAAATACAGTAAAGCATGTGAATGTTAGAGATGAGAAACTTAAAGAAGTAGTTAGATCAAATGAGTCAAATATTAACCAAGATGCTCCAACATCAAATGTAGATTCAGAACCAATTCAGGTACCAGTAATAGGATTAATAGAGGAAAGTACCCGGAGAGATTAGGTTTATAAAGATTTTTTGCAGTGTCAAGGTAAGGGGGAGGAGACTGTTATGTATTATTGTAATGATGTACTGTATTATTTCAAGTGTTACATGTATTGCACAACATTGCATCATATTGCATGGATAAAACATGTTATGCTTTGTATATAAGTGAAATTATTTATTTTGATATTAGGATTCAAGCATTTATTAATTAGCTCAAAGATAGGATGTGATTCTTTATAGTTTTGTACGGGAGTAGGATTTAAGTCTTTTGAGAGCGATGCTCTTTTGTTGTTTGGCAATGTTTTGGTTTGTCAGATTGTTTATGACGCTTCACATACACTTGGGAGTTGGCTGTCACAGAGCAATGTAGTTTACAAGATATCATTAACTTGTTATTTAAGAATACCAACGTATCATTAAATCCCACCGAGAAAAATTGACGACCACACCTTGATGTGCCCATAAATGAATTCAGTGTGTTGATGTAGAACCTATCCTAAAAAACTAGAGATATTGAAAGCCACTGGATACGATGAAATAACTATCAAGATGATACTTACCGAAAATGAAGTGTCTCCCAGACTACTTACCAGATTATTTTGTAGAACATGGCATGAAGAGGTTAACCTTATGAATGTGAGTTAGGAATGTTGGTGAAAATGGCCCAAAAAAAAAAATGGGGGGGGGGAGACTTGACTGATTGCAATAATTACAGAGACATAACACTCACGTCAGTTGCTATGAAAATATATATTATGCTTATTCTAAAGAGACTGGAGAAAAAGATTGATGAAAACCTGAGAGATGAACAAGCAGGATTTAGAAAAACATGTTGTACAGTAATACAAAGAATATATAAATCCAATTTGGATGGCATTTGTGGACTATCAAACAGCCTTTGATAGTATGCACCGGAAAAGTTTTTGGAGCATGATGCGTTATTAAGGAATTCCTTTTAAATACGTAAATTTTATTAAGCCTTTTCATGAGCATAGCATGTTTAAAGTTAATGTTAATGGGGTCTTATCAAATGATTTTCCAGTGAACAGCGGAGTACTCCCAGGGAATGTGAAATCACCTATGTTGTTTATGATATGCGTAGAACAG
>NC_090754.1:12620507-12628793 GCF_036898095.1 Palaemon carinicauda
CCACTAGTTCCTCACTTTCCACTATACACATATCTTTCATATCAGCCCATATATTTTATACTCTATTACCCTGTCCAGTCTTCAAATTCTTCCTTTGTAGTAGTCTATCTTACTCAAAATCCTCCTTAATTGCTCACCCCTTTTATCATTTTAGATCCCAAACCTTAATTCAAGCTCTTTCTGTTTTGGGGTTTTCTACCTCACATTTTAAAATTCATCCCTGCCAGTCTACTGTATGCTATTTGACACATTATTTCCCAAATCATATAATAGTTATCAATTTCTTTTTTTGTCAACTCTCCCAACCAGGATGTATTCTATTTGGCTTTTCCCTCCTCCACTTTCATATAACTGCCAGCTGTTTATCCAACTTTTGAAACCAAGTGTTCCTGAATGCCAATGAAAAGTCTGAGCAGTCTCTAAAATGTACTCCTCGTCTTCATTCCCAGTTCCCAGCTCATGTACTCCATATACTTCCCTCACATCCATCCTGTCTCTCCCCCACTCTGCCATTCATCGCTGCTCCTGTGATTAGGTTCTACTTTTTCACTATTCTAAAGGTAGCCACAAACTCGTGTCTAAATAATTCTTTATAATGTTTTTGGCAACTCACTCGAAGAGCGTATGCTGAAATTATATTTACTATGTAATCACCTATTATCATTAGGATCTTTGAAACCCTATCATTTACTATCTTTACTTTTGTAGCTTTTTCCTTCAGGATATTAGCTATTATATCCCCAACTCCATTACTTCAGTCTCGTGACCTGCTGTAATAGAGCTTATAATGTTTTCTTATTTCTTTAGTTCCACTTCATTTCCGTTTACTTTCTACACACACAGTGTATCTACCCTCCTCCCCTCCATCACATCCATTATCTCCCTCAATCTTCCCATTATTTTACCCATATTTTGTCACTAGCTTTTTTCGTCACAGTCATGAACCCTGTGGTATCCTCATTCATTTAGCCCGCCAACACGGGGATTCTGACACTCGCCGGTTACAGGGGACACCCTACCCTCGTCCATGTTTCTAATGCCATGATAAATGGTAACTAATTTGGCAGAGATTTTTCTTTAATGATCGCATGCTCTTGTCATCAACCACAGTTATTGGTGGCGGGCCTAATCTTAGACCAAATAGTCCAACTGTTTGTCAACCGTTTCTATAGTTATTCGTAGTGGGCCTAGCAGTTGTTGAGGATGGTTGGTAGGGAGGGAATGAGGAGGGCTGGGGTGGAAACTATTAAGAGGTGGGGGGAGATCAAGAGGGAGGCAGTGAATTAAATGGCGATATAAGGTTGAGGAGCCCAGTCACTGAATATGCATTGCCGATTCCAAGCCCGAATAAGGGGAAGGTGCGGTCATGACACTCCTAGCTAGCCGGTAACCTGAATATATTTGTTCAAGAAAAGCACATTATGCCTCAGGAGGAATTGCAAGATCAATGAATATCTGGGTACATCCTGACTAGGAATGAAAATGGACATGCACAATGAAATCTCTCTAATCTAAGAATTGAAACAATAAATTTCAGCACACTTACGGGGAAGGAGGAGGCAGTGATGGAGCTGATGAAGGAAAGCATCAAGTTGGTCTTTGTGAAACTCAGTTGACTGGACAGAGCATAAAATCACTTCCAGACAAATATTATATTATTTATAGTGGAGGAGGAGAAGCAAAGCATGGAAATTGTGTTATTTATTACTGAAGAGCTTGCTCAGAATATTGGATATCTTATATATATAAATTAAAGAATTTAAAGCTTTTCAGTTGCTTTAGGAACACATAAGTTTTATTCAAGTTTATGCAACTCAACAAAGTTGGCCACATAAAAAAAAAAAAGAATTCTATGAAAACCTGCAAGAAGTAAGAAATTCTGTACCTTATAATGATAATGTAATAATTTTTGGTGATATGAAGGGACATGTAGCTAGTGAAAGATTAAGGGTAAACAATATTATTGGAGTATTCAGTACAGGTGATATAAACAGAGAGGTGACAGATTATTAGATTTTTTCTTTCAAAATGGTCTTTCAATAGTAGTAGAGATGGAGTTTTCCTTTGAATGATTATACTAAAAGGTCAATGATAGCATTAGTATTGACTAATATTCGAAATGTATCCAAATACGTAAAGAGTATTTCTTCTGTATCGTGTGACTGAGATCAGAGACTGGTATGTGTTAAATTAAAGCTAAGGAACCCAAAAGTTACAAGAGCCCAGGCTGCTAACAGATTTTCAGTTGAAAACTTGAAGCAAGAGGAATTATAAACATGCAAGTAATATTGCTATAGATGACCTGAGCGATACTGGCAATATGAATAATAATTGGTCATATGTTATGAACGCCATTATAGGAACTGCAACAGATATTGTATTGTGCAAAACCGCTTATGGAAGAAGACGTAAGCAAACAGCTTGGTGGACTGAAGAACTAGAGTGGACAGTTATAGTAAAATTTAAAAAAAATTAATGAAATGGACGAAGACACGTCAGGCCAGACCGAAAACGGAGACAATTATAGCACAGCAAGGCCGGAAGTAGAAAGGGTAAACCCAATTGATAAACAAGAAAATTATCCGGAAAATTATTTTGATGGTAAAAAGAAGCTCATATACCATATGGTCAAAAAATGCAGGATTGGATCATAACCCAAAATGCATGCAATAGAAGTTGAGAGAGGAGAAACTTTACTTACAAAGCCAAGGGACATTGTGCATAGGCGAGGAATCATTTAGAAAATCTGTTTAACCCTCCTGGTCAAGGAGTTGAAAAATCTGAAGTCAACTATAAAGACAATGATAGTGAAAAGCCTAACTTTACGATAGATGAAATCGATAAAGATCTGAAAAAGATGAAAATTGGTAAACCCCCGGACGAAGATGGCACACTTACTGGATTACTAAAGGAATTTTGGACATACGGAAACTTTTTGGTTCCTTGAGCTTTGTGATGGTTTCTGGAATGGAGGGGGAAATCCCAATAACATGAGACTCGATAATATATGTTCTATATAAAGGAAAAAAAAGTGGACAAGACAAAGGGGCTAGCTATTTAGGCGTTGGTATGGGCATGTTAAAAAAAAAGTGGAAGATCACGTATACCCAAAACAATTTCTAGAATGATTATGAGATGGAAGAGTTCCCTTAGGAAAATCAATAATTACATAAAAGGATTGCATTAATATGACAGTTGAGAAACACAGATCATCTGTTCTAGAGATAAAGTGACAGCAAGTGTATCTGGACCACGTAGAATGAAGAAAATTCAGCAATCTGGGGCATGACGATTAACAAGCTTTTGGATTACCTGGCGTCTGGTGAGGTTATGTGAAAAACGTGAAGGATGATCTCAAGAGAAGCGGTTTAATGGAAGATGATGCATCTGATAGAGGGCCATAGAGGGGGCAAATGAGGCAGTACACCCCTTAAAGTAGGGATAATAATGGAAAAGAAGAAAATGTACCCTGTACAGTTAAACTGGGTTTTTAAAATTATTTGCAAATCATTATTTACCATAAAGTCGATCAACATCTCACCTAGAGGATCAATACGCTTGGGAGCGTTTGGTAGTATATATATATATATATATATATATACATATGTATATATATATATATACATACATACATATTTATATATGTATATATATATATATATATATACATATATATGTATATATATACGTATATATAGATATATATATATATATATATACATATATATATATATATATATATATGTATATATATATATATATATATATGTATATATAGATATATATATATATATATTTATATACACACACACATATATATATATATATATTTATATATATGTATATATATATATATATATATAAATATATATATATATATATATATATAAATATATATATATATATATATATATATTATATATATATATATATTTATATATATATATATATATATATACTGTATATATATATACTTATTACCATCATGTATATACACACACACATCCAGGCGTGGTAGAATAACAGCATTAAACAGTTTGTTCCAGATGATCATTATAGAAATCAATCTAAAAAAGCATAGCTATAGATGACACTTTTATGCATAAAAACACAACATGCATACCTCCTTTAAATTCAGTAAGTAGATAGATTTTTTTTTCTTTTTTTGTATAGACACCAGAAAAAGCTATTGTCACTAGACGAAAAGCGCTTTACGATATGTTGGATATGAATTTTTGTAGGTAGGAGTATATTGAGAGAGAGAGAGAGAGAGAGAGAGAGAGAGAGAGAGAGAGAGAGAGAGAGTAAATCTTTTGAATATCTTTTGAATTTTTTTTTACCCCGTGGGATGAAGATTACCATATCAATGCCCTTCTTTTTGATGGTATACAATAATGTTCTGACGGTGATTCATGCATTCAAAGCTATTCTTTTTTCTTCTTTCATCTCTTTCTGTCTCCATCCTTACTGTGACCCGCAACGATTGAATTAAAACTAAGTATACAATTCAATGCAGTGAGGAAGACTCGCTTCATCCCGAGAGAGAGAGAGAGAGAGAGAGAGAGAGAGAGAGAGAGATGACTAGAGGGAACTGGAGACGTGTCGAGGTGATCTCAAACATCAGAGAGAATATTGATACGATATGAAGTTGTTTAGAAGGCTTAAATTTCACTTATGAAGAACATGGGCAAAGGATGGTCACTACCCTGTTCCTTAATGTCCTAGCCAAAATTCCACCAATATAACACCGGGGGGAATCAGACTATGGATAGTGACGACACATCAGGCCCATCTATGGGGGACCCAGAATTCCGGTCTTTAGCTCTGAAGGAACGTAGCTTAGTCTTTTCTGCGGAATACATCATGCCATGTGCTCCTCCTAGCTACTGAGTAGGAAAGATAAGCCTCAGCAATCTAGGGAGTACAATCTTACATAAATATAAGGATATTTCGAATTTCTAGCCATATTAATAACTTTAAGAATTTTAATTATTTCAGTAATGTTGATAACTTTAATAATTCGAATAATTTCATTAATAATAATAATAATAATAATAATAATAATAATAATAATAATAATAATAATAATAATAATAATAATAATAATAATAATAATTTTGATACTGAAGTTGCTAACTAATTCACTAAGTAGTTTTGCAGAACGAGAAGATGAGAATTAGGATTACAATAAACATTTCATAAAGTGCATAATCAGTATTCTCTTTGTGACTTCAGCTCTGCTCCAGTTGGAACATTCTACAATTCTCAAAGCAATTTACAAAGCATGAAATGTCGAAGATTATCTAAGACTGGCAAAAACTACATTTTCATAAAACAAAAAAAGTTATGAAAAGGTTAAGCGAACAAAAGCTCTCATGTCCTCAAAAATTGCATATGGTATATCTTCCTTATCAAAAAACTTGGCTTCTCTAAAAAAAATACAATTTAATAAGAAATGGAAGAACGAATATTACCTAGCTATTCAAATCAACGGAATAGTAAGTTTTCATTATATAAAAAACGGCATTTTAAAGTATAACACGAAAGATGAGAGGATAGGGGGAGAATTGAAATACATCTAAAACAATAAAAAATTATAAGTTCAAAAAAGTGTAAAACCAAAGTTAGCGAACAAATTAAGAGTCTCATAGCAGTACTAGGAAGAACAATTTCCCAGTTCAAAATTCTGGAAACATTTCCAACGCTATTGCATATTTTTTCTTTGTGTTATCTTTGTTTTAGGAGACGAGAAGTAACAGGTCGTGATGGGTGGAGCATGGCAGAAAGAGGGTTGAGGAAGGAAATATTATTAACCAGAAGCCCTCAAAACAATTGATCATGAATCAATGACCCACGACTCTTAGCGGCATGTTCTCATTACGTTTGTTTATTATTTCTCATCTTGTTTGATTTTGTCATCGTGTGTGTTTTTTTTTTCCTAGTTCTAGCGAAGAGTCATTGAAATGAATGAATAATTGTTCTGTTCTAGTGCTAGTGGTATGGGCATTAAAAATATTCAAAGAAATTTCAGTCGTAAAAACTACATCTTACATGTTGACTAATGGATAAGAAAAAAAAATGTATAGTCCTTGAAAAGAAATGATTTCTGCAATATTTGCATCACAAGTTGTACATGTTACTAGGTTTCCAAAATATCATGCGAACCTACTTCCTAAACCGTCTATAAACATGAGATGTCCGCTAGCAAGAGAAATTCATATATGTATTTCAATCATTTTCTATTATTATATAAAATACAGAGAATTCAGGGCTGAGGTTGGGGATGATATTTTTAATCTTGATAATCCACATAAAGGAAAAATTATGAATTGAAATTGAAAATCTTCAACAGATAACGCTTAGTGATTAAAAATGATTAGATCACCTAACCCAATATATGAATTTCTGGAAAAAGTTAGAATGAGAAAAGGGTAATATAAGTTAAGCATAAAATTACACTTTCCCTCATTCATGCAAAAGTCGGATTTTCATTAAGGATTCACGAGACTTTTTTCAATATAATTAAATGAATAATAATAATAATAATAATAATAATAATAATAATAATAATAATAATAATAATAATAATAATAATAATAATATCTTTTATAACCTTTTGAGCACCAGTTTGTTATTATTGTCACTTGTTAGAGAATAGGGTTCAACGTAGTTTGACTGATCATTATTTTTAATGATCTAGAGATATCCATCAACACAAACGTGATGATGAGTCCCAATGAATATATGTGGCTCTTTGAATGTGCTGCTGTGATCTTCGAAGCAACGACATAAATTCGCTTGGATTTGTTTAATGGTGTCCAAATAGTCCTCAATAACAATACCTTATATCAGTAGGCTAAAAGTCAAGGTGCTACAAAGGATTGAGACTAGAACAAGATTAGAGTTGTTGCCATTGGATCTTATCGTAATCCATCTTTTTGTGTAATAAAAGAATGGCAAAATGGTGAAAGCTCACTTCTTTTATTTTCTTTCCCGTACAGTATCTTAAGTGATCATGCGTCACACGTATGACTGGCGCGAGGTTTGAGATTTAACAGCGGGTAAGTAATCACAGGTAAGTCTCATCCGTTTATGGCTGGACTCTACCCATATCTTGACAATAAAAACGAAAGAGTTGTATCCCAGATATTTCATCACACTGACAGTCCCGGTAGGTGACAGCTACAAGCGAGAGCTACATTTGATGCCCAAAAGGGCGAAACGAATAAGAATGAGAGGAACTAAGGAGAGAATTTACCTCCTTTAGAGAAGGACTGAGGAGAAAAGAAGGAGAAAGGAGAGACACAGGAGGGGAAAAGTATAGCTACAAAATACTGTCTCTATCCTTTACTGGAACTTAGGATGTGACTGGAATACAGGAAAAGAAATTGACTGAGACTCAGCATAGAAGATTTTTTTCCAATAGTGTTAATACAATGCCAAAATAACTTTTTAATAAAGTCACGTCGGAAAAAAAAATATATAAGAAATAAGGCAATGTAACATACTCTGGTTTATATATTTTTTTTGCAAGGAGGGAATTAAAATCAATTTTTTTTAATCTCTAGTATTTATAATCAAATGGAAAAGAAGAGCAATTTTATAATGCGAATTGGAGATTTAGTTCTTGTGAATTTTCAAGGGATCGTAAGAACAAATATGCATAAAATTTAATTTGAATTACTGTTACGAAAAATTGAAATAAAAAAAATAAAAAAAATGCTGATAGAAATTAAACAAATAATATCAGATGTAAATTTTACTTTTCATTCAGATTATGGGAAAAACGTTTGCTTATTAAATGCAGAGATAGTATTCATTAATGTAAAAGACTCTACAACAACCCATGTCATGAACATAAAAAATCATCACAGTTTCTGGATATAAAAAATGTATATATATATATATATATATACATAGTTCATATATATATATATATATATGAACTATGTATATATATATATATATATATACATATGAACTATGTATATATATATATATATATATAAATCTATATATATATATATATATATATGTATATGTGTGTGTGCGTGTGTGTGTGTATGTATATACACACACACACGTATATATATATATATATATACATATATATATATTTATACTTATATATACGTACATATACAGTATATATATATATATATATATATGTATATGTATGTATGTATATATATATATATATATGTATATATATACTGAATATATATGTATATATATATATATATATATACACATATATATATGTATATATATATATATATATATATA
>NC_090754.1:12629293-12631793 GCF_036898095.1 Palaemon carinicauda
CTTTTTCACTATTCTAAAGGTAGCCACAAACTCGTGTCTAATAATTCTTTATTAATGTTTTTGGCAACTCACTCGAAGAGCGTATGCTGAAATTATATTTACTATGTAATCACCTATTATCATTAGGATCTTTGAAACCCTATCATTTACTATCTTTACTTTTGTAGCTTTTTCCTTCAGGATATTAGCTATTATATCCCCAACTCCATTACTTCAGTCTCGTGACCTGCTGTAATAGAGCTTATAATGTTTTCTTATTTCTTTAGTTCCACTTCATTTCCGTTTACTTTCTACACACACAGTGTATCTACCCTCCTCCCCTCCATCACATCCATTATCTCCCTCAATCTTCCCATTATTTTACCCATATTTTGTCACTAGCTTTTTTCGTCACAGTCATGAACCCTGTGGTATCCTCATTCATTTAGCCCGCCAACACGGGGATTCTGACACTCGCCGGTTACAGGGGACACCCTACCCTCGTCCATGTTTCTAATGCCATGATAAATGGTAACTAATTTGGCAGAGATTTTTCTTTAATGATCGCATGCTCTTGTCATCAACCACAGTTATTGGTGGCGGGGCCTAATCTTAGACCAAATAGTCCAACTGTTTGTCAACCGTTTCTATAGTTATTCGTAGTGGGGCCTAGCAGTTGTTGAGGATGGTTGGTAGGGAGGGAATGAGGAGGGCTGGGGTGGAAACTATTAAGAGGTGGGGGGAGATCAAGAGGGAGGCAGTGAATTAAATGGCGATATAAGGTTGAGGAGCCCAGTCACTGAATATGCATTGCCGATTCCAAGCCCGAATAAGGGGAAGGTGCGGTCATGACACTCCTAGCTAGCCGGTAACCTGAATATATTTGTTCAAGAAAAGCACATTATGCCTCAGGAGGAATTGCAAGATCAATGAATATCTGGGTACATCCTGACTAGGAATGAAAATGGACATGCACAATGAAATCTCTCTAATCTAAGATTGAAACAATAAATTTCCAGCACACTTACGGGGAAGGAGGAGGCAGTGATGGAGCTGATGAAGGAAAGCATCAAGTTGGTCTTTGTGAAACTCAGTTGACTGGACAGAGCATAAAATCACTTCCAGACAAATATTATATTATTTATAGTGGAGGAGGAGAAGCAAAGCATGGAAATTGTGTTATTTATTACTGAAGAGCTTGCTCAGAATATTGGATATCTTATATATATAAATTAAAGAATTTAAAGCTTTTCAGTTTGCTTTAGGAACACATAAGTTTTATTCAAGTTTATGCAACTCAACAAAGTTGGCCACATAAAAAAAAAAAGAATTCTATGAAAACCTGCAAGAAGTAAGAAATTCTGTACCTTATAATGATAATGTAATAATTTTTGGTGATATGAAGGGACATGT
Organism: Palaemon carinicauda; assembly: GCF_036898095.1. Taxonomy (NCBI): domain Eukaryota; kingdom Metazoa; phylum Arthropoda; class Malacostraca; order Decapoda; family Palaemonidae; genus Palaemon; species Palaemon carinicauda. The sequence continues at coordinate 12,630,686 of NC_090754.1, forward strand.
AGCTAGTGAAAGATTAAGGGTAAACAATATTATTGGAGTATTCAGTACAGGTGATATAAACAGAGAGGTGACAGATTATTAGATTTTTTCTTTCAAAATGGTCTTTCAATAGTAGTAGAGATGGAGTTTTCCTTTGAATGATTATACTAAAAGGTCAATGATAGCATTAGTATTGACTAATATTCGAAATGTATCCAAATACGTAAAGAGTATTTCTTCTGTATCGTGTGACTGAGATCAGAGACTGGTATGTGTTAAATTAAAGCTAAGGAACCCAAAAGTTACAAGAGCCCAGGCTGCTAACAGATTTTCAGTTGAAAACTTGAAGCAAGAGGAATTATAAACATGCAAGTATTATTGCTATAGATGACCTGAGCGATACTGGCAATATGAATAATAATTGGTCATATGTTATGAACGCCATTATAGGAACTGCAACAGATATTGTATTGTGCAAAACCGCTTATGGAAGAAGACGTAAGCAAACAGCTTGGTGGACTGAAGAACTAGAGTGGACAGTTATAGTAAAATTTAAAAAAAATTAATGAAATGGACGAAGACACGTCAGGCCAGACCGAAAACGGAGACAATTATAGCACAGCAAGGCCGGAAGTAGAAAGGGTAAACCCAATTGATAAACAAGGAAAATTATCCGGAAAATTATTTTGATGGTAAAAAGAAGCTCATATACCATATGGTCAAAAAATGCAGGATTGGATCATAACCCAAAATGCATGCAATAGAAGTTGAGAGAGGAGAAACTTTACTTACAAAGCCAAGGGACATTGTGCATAGGCGAGGAATCATTTAGAAAATCTGTTTAACCCTCCTGGTCAAGGAGTTGAAAAATCTGAAGTCAACTATAAAGACAATGATAGTGAAAAGCCTAACTTTACGATAGATGAAATCGATAAAGATCTGAAAAAGATGAAAATTGGTAAACCCCCGGACGAAGATGGCACACTTACTGGATTACTAAAGGAATTTTGGACATACGGAAACTTTTTGGTTCCTTGAGCTTTGTGATGGTTTCTGGAATGGAGGGGGAAATCCCAATAACATGAGACTCGATAATATATGTTCTATATAAAGGAAAAAAAAGTGGACA
>NC_090754.1:12641793-12646793 GCF_036898095.1 Palaemon carinicauda
TATGAGGTAGAAATTTATTTCTATTTGAACACGATGTTGTGTTGATATTAATCCATATTGACTCATTAGGGGTAATTTGAATGAATTACTACCAATTGTGTCACGTGGTGGCCCGGGAAATTGGGTAAAACTCGCTGGTAAGAGACTGATGTCTCGCCAGGTAAATCCTCGGACAGCTGGTAGCGGTCAGGTTCCAATTTCTTTTATGGGCTCTCGTGACATGGTTGGTTTCGACCTGGCCTTTCATTTGAAGGGGCTAGCGTTCGATCCCAGGTATGAGGTAGAAATTTATTTCTATTTGAACACGATGTTGTGTTGATATTAATCCATATATATATATATATATATATATATATATATATATATATATATATATATATATATATATATATAGTCATGAATAGGTTTATTTCATTAATTAAAAGAGAGAAACATAGATGAATTATATTGGTTTCCTTAACAAGCACAAGATGACAGAGAGACAAACGTTAATAGAGGGAGTCAAAACGAGTTGAAAAAGGAAGTTGCTATCACGGATATTTCAAACCAAGCACTTTTCACCGAAAAACGAAAACAGGACGTCGTAAAGTGGTAACGTGACGCAGATCTGAAGAACATCAAATTCCTTTCGAATGATACTATCACCAGAATGAAACTGTCACCAGAAGTCTACATGTCACCTGCAACCATCCTGGGACACACCTTGAAATTTACCATATAAAAGGAGAGAAGTCCCCACATCAGTTAGTTTTGTCCAGCCAGCATCCACAGTTCGAGAATGTCTGTTCGACCCTACAGGTCCCCCGGGCTCAACTATTCGCCAACTACATTCTGTCTTCAGAAATGGACACACACCCATTAAGCAACAGAGAACCCCCCCCCCACCCCCCCCCCCCCCTCTGCCTCTGAAATTAAAACCATTCAGCCATGGTGTAGAAGAAGCCTTCGAGGAGAGCAAATGAATGTCTGACTCCTGCTATTCCCTTATAAGTTCCAAGAACCACTAGCAAGAGAGCAGAGACCAAGAGACCAGTCCACAGCCGAGGGAGATAGGAATCAGCAAGGCAAACCTTAGGGGGAGAGAAGTCTACTGGATTCTTACTCCAGAATCAAGGTTTTACAATTCATGCATTTCTAGCCTAAGGCCTCAGTGAACTTTTAATGTATAACTTCAGAACAGCTTTCCCCTTGTAAATGAAGAAACTAAACGGTGCTATCCATAACCCCTTTTTACTAAAAAATAGCCTTAATATTTTTAATTTGTGAATACTTATAGAAGGCTTCACCCTTGTGGCAGCTGTTCCTGGATAGTTATCATGTCATGTTGATCATGAGTAAAAATTAAACTTAAACTCTTTACAGATAAAACTTGAGTAACCTTGGAAAAGGAAAAGGGCAACAAAAGGGATTTTTTTCCCCTTTATGTTCTGTAGTATGTCTGTTATACAAGAGTATATTTTAATGTAAGGAATATTGTTGACATTTTAGCGAAATACAATTGGAGTTTAGCAAGACAAAAACTCACCCAAACCAGACATATTTTCGAAAATGTATTTAGCAGTAATCCAGTGAAACAAAGATTAGAGAAGTGTAATGTACATGAGCTGTTAGCTGATACGGAAAGTAGGAACACTAGTTTTAGAATAACTGATGAAGTACCGAAATAAAACAAGTAATGATATTAGTGAACAATGAGGTAGGTGATGCGCACACCCCATTTAATAATGTATTTGAAAATATCAACACTTTCCGTGAGTTTTAAAGAAAAAAAAAAGGCTATTATAAAAGACTGGGTCTCTATTCATTGCCTAAAACCTGCATATCTCCTGCCATATGACCCACCTATAATATAACTCTCAAGAGCAGCTTATCCTATTTCACATGAATGTCTTTTTTTAGGGGGGGGGAGCCATGTACCGCACGTGTATCACACGGCTCGTACAATGCCACGGTATTTCTTATTTTTGTATATTGTCCTAATCCCTCTCCGCTCTAATTCATAACTTGTTCATGTCTGTGTTTTCTTGCACAACCTCAAGTAAAGTTAATTTTAAATATTATTATTATTATTATTATTATTATTATTATATTTTACCTAAAAACAAGAATAATACCCAATAAAACAACAAATTCATTTGATAAAGCAAAGCCAAACGTGAGACACGACTAAGTAAAATTCTATTTGCCTATGTCATTTAGCCTAATCTTCTTAAGAAGCCAACATCGGAATTCCCACAGTAAAAAAGACCTTTCGCTTAACGTAAAAGAGGTTTGCGGCGTCTTTGCTCACACGGGAACTCTGGATTTCTTTCCTTTTATATAAGAAAGAAAGAAAGGAACAAATAAAGAGTAACGAGGAAAACGTATCCTCGTTTAACTGGCAAGCATTTTCAAGTTCTTGGACAAACACGCTAGGCTTCCAAGAGCAGCTCATGAATTCAATTAGCTTTTTTATTTTTTATGTTTTTATTTTATTTCTTTTTTTTTTTGGTCGTTGAATGTTTTTATTCACATTTCGTTACTTGTCACGTTCATCTTCCGTTTTTATGCTATTCACTATTCTACATTATTTGTATTTAGTCCCAACTCATTTTTCTGTCCCATAAGTTTAAGCTGAACTTAAGTATCCACGGAACCCACGATTCATGTTTTTTTTTTTTTTTTTTTTTTTTAATTAACCTTTGATGCTGTCAAGTGGGCATGAATATTATCTTTCTGGCTGACTTATCTATTAAATTCTGTGGGGTTATTTGCTGAATAAAATCATATTTTGATCAATTCCGGTATTATTATAGTCTACGCTTGTATGGCCTTGCATTCATTGTTGACAACAGTAAAATCTGTTCAAGTCTTCGAAGAACGATACTAGTGGTAATGTTGTTCTATTAATTAGGTCTGAATCAGATTGGTTTCATCGTCGAAAAGTGGAGAACTTCAAGGGATTATGTTGTTCCCTATGTTCTTTATCCTCCTCAGGATTTTTTTAATTAATAGAACAGTTGGGGATAGAGGAGAATGATTGGACTAGATTATTAACAAGACATTAGTGGACATAGAGTATGCTGATGACGCTGTTCTTATTAGCAAAATGCCACAGGACTTGCAAGGATTTCTTACCACAATGCATGAAATATCACATGGGGCTGGGCTCAAGATAAATTGAAGAAAGACAGAGAGGGTGAGACCGGAGTATTCAATGGAAAATGAAATATAATTGGAAGGAGAAAGGATTAATAAGGTGGAATCATTTATATATTTAGGATCTATGATCTCTGATGCAGGGTCTTCAGAACTGGAGCCTATTGAGAGATTAAAATAATCAAACCAAACAATGGCTAGGCTGAGTAAAGTTTAGAAATAAAAAATCCTGAAATTATACCTACAAATCAAACTATACTAGTTTAGTGAGAAAGGTGTTACTGTACAGACATGAGTCGTGATCAGACTATGAAACAATATTCAACATATTTTGTAGATTTGTGAACAAAGCCCTCAGAAGAAAATATTCGGAGTAAAATGGCCGGATTGGACTAGAAATGAGAGTATATGAGAGATTACTCCAGGGCCATATATGGATGAGGTCATGGCGAGAGTTGGAAGACCCAGGCCTACATGGCTGAGGACTATGAAGCGGGAAGTAGGAGATGATGAATGGAGAAGTATTGATTTATAGGCTCAAGATAAAAGTGACTGGAGAAATCTAACTGAGGCCTTTGCATCAATAGGCACAGAAGTAGGCCACGGGCCAGTTGGGGTAAAATGCACACCCCAAACTTAACTAAATTATGTTTTTTTTTTTTTTTTTGAAGGTTTAGATCTACTGAACACAAATAGCAATGTTAACATTGAAAATTTAGGGATTCAATCCATGCTATAGCTTAAAAACTAATAACGGTACCTTAAAATGCCAATTTTACCGATCGGAGTCGTTTTGGAAATATAAAAGTCCGTTTTTTTGCTAATATGACAGTACAAAAGTTTTTTTATATATATTGTAACTTTCCAAATTAAATCTCTGAATATTCTTTATCAATACATAACAATCACAGATTTTTAGAAGACTAAGTATGGATTTTATAACTGGTTCAATGTGAATACCTTAACATTTCTAAGGACCAATCACTAACAAACACTGTGCATTGTATTCATATCGTTCACAGATATTATATAGATAGCTTTCATATATTCAATTAATATCACTGCATATTTAAACAGTTTTAATTTGGTACCCTAGAACGTAGGTATATTCTGACTAAAAGCTTACCTACACCTTGGGTGTACCATTATCGAAATTTATAGAACATTAAAAAATGAACTTTGACAATGGCAATCATAGTCATTGACAAAGGTTCATGTAATATCAAAAAAAAATCACACATTAAAAATCTAAAAATTTGAGAAAAACCAGCACAGATATTAAAATCATTTGTGGTAAAAAAAAAATGAAACCATCATACAAGTAACATCCAGAAATAAACATCAGCAAAATCCGAAAGTCACTGTCACTGTCTGAACTATGGCCACTGTGTTCTCATTTGGTTGCAACAAACTTGCCATACTCCTCTGGTTTTCCAGAAGAACGGTCATATATATCTGTGAGGTATTTAGGAAGCATGTCTTCATGATACCATAAGGACTCCAAATATCCATCAATTATTGTCTAGCCATGACTTTCGCTTGCAAGTAGAACTTACCAACATGTGATCTCTTCCAGACCACAACATGACAATACACATATCTGATGTTTTTTTCCAAAGCTTTTCGACATAGCGGTGGTATGGCCATATTTATGCTGTGTGAAGTTAAGATAGTCGTGTCACTACTTTTGTCGCACAGTTTGCTCATCTTCAGGAAGTGCAATTCATCAACACTTCATGTATATGGTCTTCCATACAAAGCACATGTGAACTCATCCAGTTAATCCATCACTTATCTTGCAATATGCCATGTGTTTTCAAGTTTTGCAAGAATTGGTACAAATCTAGCCATTTGTAAAATCT
>NC_090754.1:12651793-12659293 GCF_036898095.1 Palaemon carinicauda
CAGCAACATTTTGTTTCCCTTGGCTGACTTCTTTCTGATTGTCATGTCGAAGGAGAAACGACCACAGGAAAATAGAAATGAGAAAATGTCTTAAAGTCTGTTGTATGAAGAAAGGCATAAAAGGAAATATAATAGAATGGATTTAAATTTTTTCTTTTATGAGGCTCGTTATGGCTGTATACGAAACTAGTTTGCATGAGCTGCTCGAATTCTTCAGATCTTAACAATAAGGGAAGGGTCCCAGATTGCAAGAGAGACAGCGAAGAGTTTACTCTGAATGTTTCTAAAGTTGAATTTCAAAAGTATTAAGATCAAAGTATCATGACAATTTTCTTCAAGAAGAAAGTTCACTTGCAGTAAAAATGGAAAATATAAAAGACAGGCTTTGATAACAACTGTATTGAAAAAAAATGTATAATCATACGAACCTTTCAAAATATTTGAAGCAAACTTAATCTCCTTTGTATGTATGAAAGTATATCACTAAACCTCACAGGCTAATTGAAGTTATCAATTAATTACATGCACTTTCGTTATGTCATTCATAGTTTGTCGATGGGACACCGAAACGAGTAAAAAAAAATTATCTTACTTTAACATCTTCCTTTTTCTTTCAGAACATTTTTTTTCCGTAACAAAATAAATTATAGTTTCTGGTAACCAACCTTATTTAGTTATGTGCTAAATGGAGTTTCAAGAAGTGAATAAATTTCTCTTTGGACCTAAGCCTTTTTCGCATAGCTGGTGATAATGTGCCCAGACAAACGATATATGACATCAAATACGGATCATTAGGCGAATAAAATATATAGAATTACAAAATAAAATATCTCGAAAGAAAAATCAACATGTTTTAGACATATTAATTTCCCCTTTGTAATTGTGTCACTTATAACTAATATTTCTTAAGAATATACTTTTTACCATATTTGCGATAATATATTTTAGATACTGTTTGTTTTCGTTTGAAGTGGTTTTGTAAAAACCGATTTCTGCAGTTAGCAATTTTTCTTCCGAATAGCACAGGTTTCACGAGGCAAGTAAATATATTAAATCCCATTGTGCCTGTAATAGTTATACGTCTAACTTTTTGGAAAAACCATCAGATCAGTTTTCAGATAACTTTTTTTCTGTGTTTTTTTTTTTTTTGAGGTAGCAGTAGTCTATGTTCAAAAAAAAAAAAAAAAAGCTAATTGTATGTGTCTATACCATTTACTTTTCATTTGTTTTGTCTTTTTTAAATAAATTTACATACCATATACAGCAAGTATCTATATACACATATATAAATGTATTCTTAATGACACAGTAAGGTTGTTAAATATTTTCAACTTTTTGACGGGTAAAATGTCTCTCTATATCGTATGATTTTGATGTGATCCACCTAGTGTATTTAATTCTACACGTTATTAGGATTATTATTTCTGAAGGAGAGGCATTTTGCAATGCCTTACACAATTTATATATTCAATGAGAAAAACATTTACTGTGTTCACCTGCTTCTTTGTTCTACATGTGAAATCTGTCACAAATATCTTTATTTGTTGTTCTACTTTTACTTTACATATTTCTAAATTTAGGTTTTGAAGCAACTCTCATATGGGTTTAACATACGTATATAAAAAAATAAAAATTTAATTGATTTTCTACATCCATATACGTGTCACAGAAATGATCGTCTCATACGTTCAGAACTCTGCAGCATTTCTTTTGCGCCTAATGATTCATCCACGATAGATTATTTCGTATATCCGTCCAGTTAATTAAAAAGCGGATGTGGTGGTCGATGTGGTAACATCCCTGACTGGGGTTTGGGGGAGCCAATAGGTCTATCTACTGAGTCACCAGTAGCCATTGCCTAGCCCTCCTAGATCCTTACTAGAGTGAAGAGGGGTCTTGGAGACTGATCAAAGGTATATATGGTCAGTCTCTAGGGCATTGTCTTTCCCGATATGGCAATGTCACTGTCCCTTGCCTCTGGTATTCATGAGCGGGCTTTAAACCTTTTAATAGCCGTGTGTTGTGGCATTTAGGACCTGTACATGTTTTTGCTTCAAACCTGTGGAAAGAGGGGCATTTTTATCAATTTCCTTATGGTATCAACAATATAATTGTAGAAAGGAGTAGCTGCGTAAGATACATAATGACAATTTTCTAAAGGGAACATGACTTATTTTAAAACATATGAAATACAGGGCTAACTGCCTTCTATATCTTTCTCGTTGAATATAATGCTGCCTTATAATACACATTGACTTAACCTATGCCTCCTTTTGCATTTAGAAGGGATTCTCTCTCAATTGACTGATGCGCTCCACGCCATTACCGAAAGATTGTTTGTTCCTTGATGTTTGCTTTATTCTTTACCAATGGAAACACGTGGCACGTGTATTACTTTTCATTTAGGATTGAAGAGTTATCAATGACTGACTTTTGATCATCATCTTCATCATCATAATCTCCTCCTACGCTTATTAACACAAAGGGACTGAAGAGGATTCATTGAGAAAATAGACCAAAGGATAGCCTTCCCTTGTGATGCGCAGTGCCTATCTAAGGCAAGTGACCCCTGCCGGTCCATACTAAATCTAGTTATATCATCCGCCAGGCACCAGGAGTAAAAGCCGAAAAGACATCTTGTCCGTCGCCTTAAACTCAATCCGTCACCCTACTGCCAGTGACTTCATCGAGATTTAGGGAATAAGGGGGCACTTCCTCAACACGCAAAGTTCTCGTTATTCCACCAAGCTACTCATTCGCTTATATAACCGTTGGCAAACAGGGTTTGCAAAGATATACCGCCTTTTCCGGTTTGGATGCATGTTTACTTTTACCTGAACTTCACAGTTTTCTTTGACCATTTCTTTAAAATCATTGAATAACAAAATCCCCAATACAGTGAATTTGTTCTTATGTTGCAACCATTCAACTGGCCATTCATTTCTATGTTTCCAGTTCCCCAGTCCCATAATAAGATTTATTACGATTTAACTGTCTGGTAGCTTGCTCATATTCAGAGTCAATACTGTATTGACTCTGCTCAAATTATTCTATTGTGTGAAACACTTACCGTATGCTCTCAGCTGTTCTAACAAACCCCGAAATGTCATCCGCAAACCCTATGACAGAACACTGGAATGTATTTTGGAGTTCTATTGGTCGAATACTTACATTTTGTTGCCTAGTTCTATACAGTGATTCTTGGAACAAAACATATGCTATCATTAACATAGAGCAGCCCTCCCGTATCGATCGCTCATCGGGAAAATTGTCACTAATGATTTCATTTATAAAAATTGCGTTTTGACGCCCGTCATTTAGCATTCTTATTTTTATTATGAAATCATCTCTAAAGCCCCCCTGACACTTGCACGCATTCGTGGCACGCACTGGCACGCATTGATGCGCGAATTCGCGTGAACGAGCCGTGAAAATGTCGTGAACAGTGCGAGAACTCGCGTGCCAGAGCGTACCAATGCGTGCCATGCAGGCCCAAAACTTTGAAATGTTTAAAGTTTGTGGCACGCATTGGCACGCTATAAATGGCCGTGAAATAGTCGTGAACGATGCGCCAACTGGAGTGAACTGGAGTGAACAGTGCGGGAACTGGCGTGCCAGAGCGTACCAATGCGTGCCATGCTTCCCCTTCCAAGCATCGTGCACGCCAGTTCACGCATCGTTCACTCCAGTTCCCGCACTGTTCACTCCAGTTCACGCTAGTGCCCGCCTACTCATGCTAGTGCCCTCCTACTCCGCCAGTGGAGCTCTCGTGGGATTATCAGGGGGTGGAGCTCTCGTGTGATTAAGGGGATTAGGGGGTATATAAATTGAGGTCCGAGGACACTCCTAGCCATTCCAGAGTTCGCCAGCGAGGAGACAACATGCCTAAACTGAAGCAGCCAAAGGGAAGGGGGAGGAAAATGGACGTGATGGAGGAGACTGCAGATCGAGATTCTCCTCATTCATCATTTTCAAGTCTCGATATGGTCATCCCGGAGACACAGCAGTATACAAGCCAGAGCCAGGTATCCTGTGATGACGATTTAAAGAAGAAGCGGGTTCGGGTGTCTAAGAAGGACATCCCTGACTACCAGTGGACGGAAGAGACGGAGACTACGTTGGCCGACCTTGTCAAGGAGAACCCCATGCTCTTTGACAAGAAACACAAGGAGTGGATAAACAAGGTGTTGAAGGACAGCAGGTGGGCATATATAGGAAGCCAGCTGGAACCTCCTGCCACTGCTGCCCAGTGCAAAAAACGCTACGAAAACTTGAGGATGAGGGTTGGCAAAATTATGAAGAAGGAGAAGAAGAGTGGAGCTGGCCAAGCCCAAAGGAGTGGCCGTGATGACTTCATCATGGACACTTGGTCGTTCCTCATACAGCACATCGTCCGGGGAGAGACAGTCGCCAGTGAGGAGTTTCGTGGCTCCGAAGGAGGTGCCACGACAGCCAGCGAAGTCGACGATGACGTGAGGTCGACGGGGACTCGCAGCCAGGCATCTACCACCACCAGGAAGGACAAGGGGAAGGGGTCCTGCCGAACACTTGACACCTCTCACAGCGACACCTATGTGTCGGAGAAGGATTTCAGCAATATATTGAGGAATGTGAGTATTAATTTTTTTTGACATATGCTATCTGTTGCATTAAAATGCTGTACTAAATTGTTTCAATGTTTGTTACATATATACATATATATATAATATATAATATATTTTTATAATATTTTTTATGTTTCAGCTTGTGTCGAAAGCTGATTCGTCAACCCCAACGTTTATGGGCCAGCACAAGATTGTGCACGATTTTTCGTGCCTGCTGGAAGGCTACATGCGTGCCATCCCAGTACACCGATGGCACGAATTCCAAATAGAGTGCCTCAATCTCACACAACGTTACAGGGACGAGACTCAGGTCTTGCAGCAGGCACAGCAACAATCCTCAGAGACCTGGGCAGGCCCACAGCAACAGCAACCTTTACAGCCCCCTGTGCATCCCCCTGTGCATCAGCAACCCCCTCAGCAACAGTCACCTTGGCAGCCCCCTCACCAGCAGTCAACTTGGCAGCCCCCTCACCAGCAGTCACCTTGGCAACCCCCTCACCAGCAGTCACCTTGGCAACCCCCTCACCAGCAGCAACCTTGGCAGTCCCCTCAACCAGGACCCTCGCATGCACAGCCAGAGCAGCAGCAGCAGCATCGTCCAGCCAGTCATAACTGGGTGCCGCAGTCAAGCCCTTCTTCCTTGCCCCGTACCACGGAGTGGCACCCAGGGATGCCAACTCCACTGTCATCCACCCCTGTCCAGGTGACCTCGCCATCAGTGCCAGTGTCGTCACCCACCCTTGTCCAGGCTCCTTCACCAGCACCTTCATTAACGTCGCTGTCGGCGGCATTCAAAAGTCCATTGACCTTCCCTGTCCTGACCCCGGGGACCATCGACAGCAGCCTTGATGAAGCCATGACACCCTCACCCCTCTACTCGTCCAAGGAGCTTGATACCCCACCAGTCAAGGACAAGGAAATTTAAATAGTGTAAAATATTTGTACATAATTGAAGTGTGATACTTGTATATATATGTTGTTTTAATGTAAATAAACTATTTATATATTTACAAACACTTTTCATTTATTTCCTTAAAATACAAAGAAAGAAACAGTAAAGTAAAAAATAATAAAAGTGAAGAAAAATAAACCCCCCAAAAAATTTATATTTGCTGTCTTAATGTGGAAAAAAAATGATATCTTATTTCAAACTATTTTTATCTTTATAATGAAGAGAAGCAAAAAGGAAACGAAAAAATTAATGAAAATGAAAGAAAAATAAAGCTAATATGTTTTTATATTTGCTGTCTTAATGTGAAAAAATAATGGAAAGTTGAGTATTATCTTTACTATGTATAAATGTAAGCTCTTGTCATTTTGAATGAAATCAAAAGTGATATTAACGTAAACAAGAGCTGTTGCCTACCGGAGGCATCCAGGATGCTATCGCTCGCTCTTATGGGTCATTTAGTTTGCTAGAGCGACGTTCCCAGTTTGTTTTGCTTTAATAATCTAGCTATTTAGCTCCGCATAAAATGCTTATATTGTTAGCTCGGGGATTTCGACACGATCGAGGTAACGATCCTGCCTTTGTTGACGTATTGTCGCTATAGGCAAATTTTTTTAAGTTTGCTGTTTTTCATGTAAAAATGAAATGATGTCTTATTTCATGCACACACTTATTTTCATCTATTACCAATCAAGATGCACATTTTTTGTTTTAAATAAAAATGAAATGAAAAATAAACCCTAGAAATTTTTAAGTTTGCAGTTTTCATGTAAAAATTAAATGATGTCTTAATTCATGCACACACTTATTTTCATCTATTTACCAATCAAGATGCACATTTTTTGTTTTAAATAAAAATGTTATGAAAAATAAACCCAAGAAATTTTGAAGTTTGCTGTTTTCATGTAAAAATTAAATGATGTCTTAATTCATGCACACACTTATTTTCATCTATTACCAATCAAGATGCACATTTGTTTTAAATAAAAATGTTATGAAAAATAAACCCAAGAAATTTTGAAGTTTGCTGTTTTCATGTAAAAATTAAATGATGTCTTAATTCATGCACACACTTATTTTCATCTATTACCAATCAAGATGCACATTTGTTTTAAATAAAAATGTAATGAAAAATAAACCCAAGAAATTTTGAAGTTTGCTGTTTGAATGTAAAAATAAAATGCTTTCTTAATAGTTGTACATATTTTATGTCTGCTATTTATATGTAAATCAAATGCTTTCTTATAGAAACTAAAATAAAGGGCCACAAAAAATACAAACGAAAAATATACGTTTCTTTTATTTACAAAATGGAACAACTATACAGCTCATGGAGGTACTACAATTTTTTCTTGCCAAGGGACAGCACCAGCAGGGGACATGTAGTAATGTGAAAGGTAGTCTCGCTGATCCTTTGCATCCTTCTGGATATGATGGCCGGGTAGAGTCATCAGCCCCTGCAGGTTTTGCTCATTCCTCCATGCACCAGGGATCAGAGCATGTGTGTCCGGATCTTCGTAGTCCACTTCTGACAAAGCACCAGGGTATTTGATGAGGACGAGGTTGTGCAGGACACAGGCACACATGGTGATCAGGTTGATGGTGCTGGGCTTCTGCTGCATAGTCGTCAAGAAGCAACGGAACCTTTGACTTAAAATTCCAAAGGCATTCTCAATGACACGTCGGGCACGAGACAACCTGTAGCTATATATGCGTTCTCGTAGGACTTGTGACCGATGGGAGAATGGTTTCATCATCCAGGTTCGTAGAGCAAAGGCGTCATCCCCAACGAAGTGATAGGGCACTGGGTGGTCATCATTAGGGAGTGGTTCTGGTTGAGGCACTCCAGCTATGTTGTCTTCTACAGCATCATGCAGAGAACAGTTGCTCCATGTTCCTCCATCCGACGCACCACCCTCTGCCCCAACATCCACATAGAGGAACCTG
>NC_090754.1:12674293-12694293 GCF_036898095.1 Palaemon carinicauda
GGCGAGGAGAACTTTCATTAGTGTCAGAAGTACTGCCATGGCTTCTGGAAAGTTGATGTGGAATGACTTGAAATATTGGACCAAGCTCCCTGAACTCTCTTCTGGTGAGAGTGGCCTCGCCAGTCTTCCTTTGAAGCGTCTGTATGAATATTAACTGACGGGGTAGGAGGTTGAAGAGGTATTGATATCTTTATCTGCTTGGCTTTGGACCACGGCTTGAGAAGCGTTCGCAGTCGAGTCGGTAGTGGTCTCATCAGATCTCTTCGCGCGTTTGATGTGTATTATCTCCAGACTCCTGTTGCATCCTTTAGCGGTGCTCTTAGCACTGAATCTGTTATAGAAGCAAACCGTAGAGAGCCCAGCACTCTCTCCTGTTCGCGTCTTAACCCTGGATAGGTACGGTGGGTCGTTCACGACCCCGAGCGTCAAAAAAAAACAGGTTTTTCTCACGTGACTCACCCCCGTGACTGAATTTGTGGGTGATCGACCTGCAGGAGGTGTCTCCCCTACACGCTCTAGTAGTGTCCAGATGTGCATTGCTGTAGCTGTACTCCTTCCCCGATTTCTGAGACGCGTCGGGGTCGAGCGCGACCGAGTTTACCCTTCTAAGGTAGTTTGCCTAATTATCAAAGTTATTACGTATTATGAAATTGTCGTAGAATGGTGCAACTTGTATAGGTTATCAGTTGTGGAAAGTCTTGGTGGATTGTTTGGCTACCATGTGCATGATTTTTTTTTTAGTTAAAATATCGTTCATCACCACGAGGACCATTTTACCGCGAGTGCCCGTTTTTCATTTTTTTTCATTTTTTTGCCCAGTCATTTTTCCGTAAGATATTGCCAAATAGTGTCGTAAAACTTTTGCTTGTTTAGTGTTGGAAAGTGTGTCTAGATGATCTGGCTACCCATGCGTGACTTTGTTTTTGTCAGACACGACGTAGTTATTGGCATATTGGGTATTTAACTGCGGTTACCAATTTCTGTTTTTTTTCAATATTTGTAAAAATTACTACGTAGTAAGGAATTTCCGTATATTATTCATTTTTTTTTTCATGTTTATGTGTTAGAAAGTGTGCCTTGATGGTTGGGCTAACACGTGCATGTCTTTTTTTTTATCTGAGATGCCGTATATTAGAATGTCGGGCATTTTACCGCGAGTGCCCCTTTTTAATTTTTTTTAATTTTTTTGCCAAGTCATTTTTCCGTATGATATTGCCAAATAGTGTCGTAAAACTTTTGCTTTTTTAGTGTTGGAAAGTGTGTCTAGATGATCTGGCTACCCATGCGTGATTTTGTTTTTGTCAGATACGACGTAGTTATTGGTATATTGGGTATTTAACTGCGGTTGCCAATTTCTGTTTTTTTTCAATATTTGTAAAAATTTACTACGTAGTAAGGAATTGCCGTATATTATTGATTTTTTTTCATGTTTATGTGTTAGAAAGTGTGCCTTGATGGTAGGGCTAACACGTGCATGTCTTTTTTTTTATCTGAGATGCAGTATATTAGAATGTTGGGCATTTTTCCGCGAGTGCCCCTTTTTATTTGTTTTGCATTTTTTTGCTTAGTCATGTTACCGTAAGGAATTGGCAAGTAGTGTCGCAAAACTTATATTTTTATAGTGTTGGAAAGTGTTTCTAGATGATCTGGCTACCCATGCCTATTTTTTTTTTAGCCAGATATGGCGTATATATAAGTATGTGTTCGATTTTCCTGTGATTGCCATTTTTTCGTTTTTTCCCATTTCTTTCAAAATTACTACGTACTAAGGAACTATCACAGAGTAATGATTCATTTATATGTTTATTTGTCGGAAAATGTGCCTTGATGGTTTGCCTAGCACGTGGCTGAAATTTTTTTTTTCTGAAATGCCTTATATTAGAATGGCCATTTTTCCACGAGTGCCCCTTTTTATTTGTTTTGCATTTTTTTGCTTAGTCATGTTACCGTAAGGAATTGGCAAGTAGTGTTGCAAAACTTATAATTTTATAGTGTTGGAAAGTGTTTCTAGATGATCTGGCTACCCATGCCTATCTCTTTTTTTTTTAGCCAGATATGGCGTATATATAGGTATGTGTTCGATTTTCCTGTGATTGCCATTTTTTCGTTTTGTTCCCATTTCTTTCAAAATTACTACGTACTAAGGAACTATCACAGAGTAATGATTCATTTAGATGTTTATTTGTCGGAAAATGTGCCTTGATGGTTTGCCTAGCACGTGGCAGAATTTTTTTTTTTCTGAAATGCCGTATATTAGAATGTTAGCCCTTTTTTCCGCGAGTGCCCCTTTTTATTTGTTTTGCATTTTTTTGCTTAGTCATGTTACCGTAAGGAATTGGCAAGTAGTGTCGCAAAACTTATATTTTTATAGTGTTGGAAAGTGTTTCTAGATGATCAGGCTACCCATGCCTATCTTTTTTTTAGCCAGATATGGCGTATATATAGGTATGTGTTCGATTTTCCGGTGATTGCCATTTTTTCGTTTTTTTCCCAATTCTTTCAAAATTACTACGTACTAAGGAACTATCACAGAGTAATGATTCCTCTAGATGTTTATTTGTCGGAAAATTTTTTTTACTTCTTTTTTGATTGAATATCATCAAATTTTTTTAGCTGAAATATTATATTGTTTTACATTTTTTTTTCGATTTTATTTCACTAAAAAAAAATTTTTTTGGGTCAGAATTTTAATTTTATAGTCGTAAAATAATCGACAATTATCCAGCAACCCACCATACAATTTTTATGCATATCCAATAATAATTAGATTAGTAAATAACACCTTGAAATTGACATACCCTTCCTACATTTCAAGTGGCAGATTAGGGAGTCTGAGTCAGTGGGGTTGGCGGCCATTTTGTGGACATATCCGAAGCGTAAGCTGCCCTATCTATATATATTCTTGTTCCCTATAGAATTTGTGATATTTTGGTATATTTTTACCTGCATAAATATCATATTATATATTAAATATATGTATTTTTTTACGAAATTTCTAAGTACTGAAAAAATTACCTTTAGATATGGCCCCTGATATAAATGTAATTTACAAAATAATGAAGATTTTTTTACATATTTCTATTTTAGGATAACATATGTTTATTCCCTAAAATAATTAGCCACTTCCTATTTCATTTGGGTACCCAAAAAAATTCATGAAATTTGGACAAATGTTTTTGGCCAAAAAAAGTTACCCTTTTTTTCTCATTTCAGATCTTCACCTCCATGGGTCTGACTTCATCCAAAATACATCAAGATGTGTCCTAAACATTCAAGAATCAATTCCTAAAAGGATTTGTGTATATATGTATAAACTTTTTTTTTATGAATTTTTATGTCAGGTCTTTTTTTTTCTACTTAATTTTTTAAAATATTTATAATAAATAGTTTTTCTGCAGATGAGTAGTATTTATCTTTACAGTTGTTTTAAGCATTCATTGCAGTTTTTTTTGGCAAAAGAAAAAGGAGGTTACTGCAAAAACTGATTTTTCAAGAATTTTTTTTGGCGTCGGGGTCGTTCGCGTCCGAGTATACCCTTAAAGGGGTGTCCGAGGAGCGTACCTATCCAGGGTTAATATCCAATTGGATATCAATAGTCTCTTGACAGATCTTGCTATTTCTTTCCTCTTCTTCCCAGGAATGGAAAGTTGATGTGACTCCAAATTCCAATGGATTCCAGAACATTGAAATTTTTAGAGCTGGAGATAGTCGAGACTTTTTGATGTTGATCTTGAATCCCAGATGTTCCAGGAACTGGATCACTATCTTAGAGGCTTGCATGCATTCTGTCCTGGATGCTGCCCACACCAGCCAGTCGTCCAAGTAGGCCACTACTTGGACTTTCTTTAGGCGTAATTGATGTACGGCTGCGTTCGCAAGCTCCATGAGAATAATTAGGGCTATGTTTAGCCCGAATGGTATGGTTCTGAAGGCGCAAAGTCTTCTTTGTAACTCGAACCCTAGGTAGGAGGAGATGTGACGATTAATTGGAACGTGCCAATAAGCGTCTGACAAGTCTATGGAGACTGTATATGCCCTTTTTTGGGCAGTAGGGTCCTTTTGTGTTGAAGTGTGAGCATCCTGAACTTGTAGTTCACTATGAACTTGTTGAGTGGCGACAAGTCCGGAATGACTCTGAGTTTCTGAGTCCTTCTTTGGAACACAAAACAGCCTGCCTTGGAACTTCATGGACTTAACTTTTCGAATCACTCTTTTCACTAAGAGTTTTCGGACATATTCTTCCAGAATGGGGGTAGATTGTTGGAAGAACTGAGGAAATGGAGGTGGAGGACTGTTCCAGCACCAACCTAGTCCATTCTTTATTAGGCTGTGGGCCCAGGGATTGAAGGTCCAACGATCCCTAAATAGATGTAGTCTCCCTCTTACTGGAAGCATCTCGCTTCTGCCGTGTTGGACCTGAGGCCTTACCTCTTTGACCGCGTCCTTCCCTGAATCCCCTTCCCCTTGAAAGGCGTCTAGAAGAACCTCTGGCGGTTTCTCTAGCTTTTGACTGGAAGGAAAAAGTCTGCCTTTCAAAGGCTGGGTTAAAAACTGGTGACTGTGTCACCACATGTTGAGGTACCAACTGGTACGTGGTTGGAGGTTGTGCCACTATCTGAGGCACCGCGTTCACAGGAAGTTGCAGTTGTTGCCGTCGGTAGGGCTTAGCCGGCCAAGAGGATAGCCTAGGCCTTTTTGTCTTCTTGGGTTGGGGACCCTCATCCGGAGAAGACTTCTCTTAAGGTTTAAGCCCCACTTTTGGAGAAAGTTCCTATTCTCCGTGGCGGCTTTGTTTACTACCTCTTTAACTACTTCGTTGGGAAAGAGGTCTTTACCCCATATGCAATAAGAAATCAGTCTCCTCGGTTCGTGCCTCACCGCAGCCGAGGCGAACGCGAACTCACTACAGGCTCTCTTAGCTTTAATAAAGCTAAAGAGATTCTGCGTAACTGTGGCCAGATGGGTTTTGGCCACTACCATGAACGTGTCCTGTTTCTTTGGGTCACTTGCCATCGTTTTTTTTTTTTTTAAATTGTTTGCAACGACATCGATGCCGCAAGTCTTTCTTTCGTCTCTTGTTCTCTGCCCAAGAGAAACTCCAAAATCTTTGGCAGTCCCTCACCAAACTGACGTTCGGCAAAATCAGCTTCCAACTTCCCGACTGAGAAGGTAAGGTGAATGTCCTTCCAGTCCTTTTGATCCAATGGCAAGGTCAGGGATAACGGCTTGCATTCCTCCATGGAGGGGCATGGTTTCCTTGCCTTCGCCACCTTCAAGGCTGCCTTATATCCCTTTTCTCTGAAGGGAGAGGCTCTGGTTGGAGAGGCCACAAATGAGGGAAGCTTCTTACTCAAAGCTGGAACCTTTGAGTTCGTGAAGCCCCTCTCTTTCATCGAGCTGGCTAGTAATGCCTGTGCTTTACTATGGTCAAGGACTATGACCTCCTTCGGCTCCGTTTCCTCCTTTGAGGCTGGCTCCTTCCAAAGACGGACATAGCAGTCCGGGTAAGAGTCTTTGTTGGGCCAAAATTCCACATCTTCCAGGGGAATTGAGCCCAACTTCTTCGATATAACAATCTTCCCGGTTGTCATTGACATGTGTTCGGCATACCTCCAAGGGTTGGTATCCGAGCACAAAGGAAGATCCTTCACGTTGAGTCGCTTCTGGGGCCCACGTGATGCTGCGAGTCTGCGTATCTCCAGTTTCATCACAGCTTCCTTTTCGTCATTCTTCTTTTGTATTTGTTGAATCATTTTAATAATAGAAGAAAGAGTCCTTCCCAGATCATCTGGGATAGCAGACGATGTAGAGGGAACAGGTTCTGGGGCCAGAACCGATGTAACCGACACCTCGTCGATTTCTTCCTCTTTTATTTCTGGAGCCTGGGTCAGCTCCTCCTCCTGACCTTCTCCCAGAAGGTCCTTCTCTGTATAATACGACACCTCTGACATCCTATCGTCCAATTGGGTGTCTTGAAGGGCAGCCGAGACTTCGGAATCTACCGGATTCTGGACGGTTGGTATCTCCTCATGAGGCTGAGAGATGACTGCATCAGTCGATGCCTTAGGGAAAAGGTAGGCCCTCATCTTCTCGTTTGGAAGGTAGGAGCTTCTGAAAACTCCTCACCCAGGTTCGCAACTTTTCTCTAACAGCACCCCTTGACTCTGCCGACTTAGTGGTGTCAAACGTCTCGGTAATCAGGTTAGAATATATGATATATACCTGAGGGTTCTAATACTGGAGATCACCTTTGGAGGCTGTGCATGCTGCGTCCCTCCTGCATAACTCATGTCCACAGAAGTTCTTACTGCGGACATTGCAGAACATACTCCCGCACTTCGGATGGTCCTCCTGTAAAGAGAAGAAAATCCATGATTATCAAGTGACGGCTTTTCACTTATTGTTAATACATGTAGCTTATAGAGTAAAGCTAAAAAGGAAAGAAGGGAAGACACATACTTGTATTTCCTGCCCAGCCAATTGCTGTAACCTCCCAAGATATTAAAACTAAGGTTAATTCTTATTCTAGAATACTTTATATATTTTCCTAAGCGGAAAGTTAAGGTGTAGCTCACACCTTGAAATAAAGTTTTAATATACTGGATAGAATGAATACAGAAAGAACGCTCTTTCTATATATTGTACTGTCTCAACAAAAGGTGTACAAGATAACATTAAGTATGTTGAAAGATCTTTAGTGTTACAACAAACTCTGTACTGTAGCTTTATAAATGCAGTGTGTACTACACCACAAATATAGTAACTACTGTACATCGCATGCTGTCGTGCCGGCAAGCACGCACCAGCATGTACCGGCATCTTCTGGCACGCGCCGGCCGGCATTTAGCCCTGTATAGTTCAAAGGTATGCTACCTTTAACTAATAGGCGGCAGTTCACTAGTTCGCAGATGTGTGTCGGTCGGCAACTGAAAACACCAGCACCCGACTGCCGGCCGCTAAACGTAGTGACCAGTAGATCTCGGGATGTGCTTCTACGGCCGGCAGTGACTACGAACCAGAGAACCTCCACCTACCCGGTTGCCAGCCGTTTAAGCCGGCAGCCGGGCTAGGAGAACAATACACTAGTAAGAGAAACAGTATGGGTGTAAGGTTATAAGGTGGCATTGCCATACAACCTTCATCCAGAGAGAGTGAACATAAGGAAGGGGAGAATGTAGCATTCAGGCTTCCTATATATCCATAGCCTGCCGGGCTTTACCAGCAGACATGGAAGGGAGACCAAGGGAGGTCTGGGGTTCACTCTGCAGAAGAAAAAAGGGTCTCTGCCGGCCGGCAGAGAGCTAAGCCGGTCCCCTATACTAACCTACACTAGGTGGAGGAGTAGGACTGCAGCTAAGAGATGTGAAGGCTAGGCCATCACTAAGAAAGAGAGGGGGGGAACGGGATAAGGGTCCTGTAAACTTCTTTCTAATATGAGACACACCCAGCAGTTAGGGAAGCTCGTCCTAACCTAGAGTTTGTCAATAGGGAGGAAGGTTGGCAATACTTGCTATCCTCCTCCATACAAGAACCAAGTTAGGTGTAGTTATTTCGCCAGGCAACGGAGAAAACTCATTCTCCGGCCCAAGAATAACCAAACAGGACAGTCTGCTAGACCATTAGAAGAAGGAATCATCTCGTACCGAATCCTTCAGATGTGGGGTAGGGAAGCAAAGCCTCCTGTGTCTGCACCTAACCTAGCAAAGGAAACTCATTCTCTATGCTAGATAGACGCAGACCACAGACTAAAACTCTGATGTTCTGTCCCAGCCTCAAAAACCAGATACTCTGGTTAGCGGGTCAGGACAGACCTATCCTAGTATAGTTATACCTGAATATTATTCAGATAGAACCACTAGGACTAAGCCTAAGGCTTACTCAGAGGGAGAAAGGGATTGAACTTAATCTCCGGAGGAGAAAAGAACAACCGGGGATGTGTGCGAGAGTATACTAAAGCCCCATAGGCTACTAGCCTAGGTGCGGTGAGAAATGATTACCTAAATCACCGAAACTCTCTCGTATACAATCTTGCATAAGAAAATTCAACAATATATTACATGTATAAAAAATATGCCTATAGCTTCAATAACATAACACTCGGAAAACTTATATCATGCATGAAAGTACTAGGGCCAGACGTCCAGGCTACTAAGCCTCCCGAAGGGCAAGATGGGTTACCTAAATCACTGAACTGAAAACTAATGGCATTATATAAGAATTTCTAGAGGAGCTAAATAGCTATATTTATTAAAGTGTAAGAACCGGGAACGTCGCTCTGGCTAACTAAATGACCCATATATAGCGAGCGACAGAATCCAGGATGCCTCCGGTAGGCAACAGCTCTTGTTTACGTTAAAATCCCTTTTGATTTAATTCAAAACAACAAGAGATTACATTTATACAAAGTAAAGATAATACTCAACTTTCCAGAGGCAGAAGGGGCCGGGGAAAGCATCATAACGTTGAATAAAATCCAAAAATACGAGAGAGCACGAGGGAAAACACCGAGTAGTAGAGCTACACGAAAAGGAATAGAGATGGCGCTGCCACCTTCGTCAGATACACACTGGAAACGGAATAGGAGAGATGCCTTATGAGCGGCTCTCTTTTCATTCCCGTTTCAGATTCCTGTCACTGTAACCCCTTGAAGCGTTAATACTGTTCGGGGTGAAGATAGCCATGTGACGTGTCAAGAATACGTCCTCTGATATTATGTGATATCCCTGTCAGATTTAATTAGGGATATTCGCTCCAGGAGTTAGAATTCTGGATACCTTAAGGTAAAATTCTCTGGGAATATCACTGTAGTCAAATATACCCTAGGAAGCTACCCTTTAGGAACTTCCATCAGGACGACATGGCCTGAGCCCAAAAATAATAATAATAATAATAATAATAATAATAATAATAAAAATAATAATAAGAAATAAATAAACAAGCCCTAAAAAGGAATAATTATGAAAACACAAGACCCTCGGAGGCTGGCATGAGAAATTACCCCCTGGAAGTCCACAAGGCATGATGTTGGCACAAATACCCACAAAAAAAAGAGCTATTGGGTCTACCCAATCTTTTCACCTCCCACTGTACTTCATTTTAACACTTTTCCCTCCAATCCTTCCGAAATCACAATTCCTCCACCCCTCTACTCCCCCACCTATCCTATCCTCTTATACTACAACTGTATATTGTCTTGTGCTTTCTTTAACTCTTTCATTTGTCAGTGCAAGAGTATTTTGCAGTCGGTCAAGAATAAAAATTCATAAATGCATAGGAAGTTTTTATTTCACCTTCCACCACAGTCTTTTCCCACAGATCTCTTAATAATGTTAATGGTCCTCTCACAGTATGACCAACGCAGTTCAAATGATAAAAAAAAAAAAAAACTTTCTATTCCTTTGCAGTATTTCTCTGCATGTAAGCAGCCAAAGGGATTGATACCCATGCTATTCCTGGGGTTGCTTTAACATCTTTATTGTTCCAGTAAATTGTTCTACGAGCCCATTATACTTGGCATGATAAGGAAGTCTTAATCACATTTTCACAGACTGGTAAACTGGACTTCACGGTCAGAAACTACCTTTCCTGTAATTACAGAACCCATTGAAAATGTCTAAGGGAGCTTCAACAACACTGGTAGTGTCATTTGTAGGCAAAGCCTTTGCTTTAGGCCCGTATCTAGAGGCTAGTGGGATAATCCATGACTGTTATGATTAATTGGGACCCGTTAGACGAACGAGGTTCAATCGGGCCATCAAAATTCACAACTACACTACTAAATGGCTTCTATATTAGGGGCATCTTTCCTAACGTCGCTCGAGTAACATTTTCCTTATCCACAGTTCGTTGACATATGTCAGAGGACTTATAATACCTGGTTATCTTTTGGGATACACCAGGTGAATGAAACTTACTCAAGATTCTTTCTCTTGTTTTACCTTACTCAAGATTCTTTCTCTTGTTTTACCTTACTCAAGATTCTCTCTCTTGTTTTACCTATGCCAAGATGATCTCCCATCATACTTGATTGGGGTAAATCCATAGATCTTTTTGGGTACCTACTACTAGTGATCTCCAAAAGAGGTTTTTAGACTTTACAAGGAATTGGGAGACTTCTTTGAACTTCTTATGGGTAAACATTTTTCTCTCATCATCATACTCCTTATATTGTTTAAATTTGCATTTTCATTTTGAAGATCACTGAATTCTTTACATTGACACATCTGGTTGTGTTCAGGTACTCTGAGTTTTAGCAACGTTATTTTTTCCTTGTCTTTACTTTGGGTTACTACAGCACCCTTTTAAGATTTTGGTTTTAAACCACTGTAAGAACCAGGGACATCGTCAGACAGTGGAGTATTTAGTCATGTAACTATTACTTTACTTGTATATAAAAATATGACCAATATTTCTGGTGATCTTCTCAAAAGGCACCAAGTCGTTCTTTACCGACACAATTGTATATCTGCCACTCCTCATGGTTAGCACTTAATTACCTTCTAAAACACAAATTGTAGTTTTTAATCTACTGCTATATGCAGAAAATACACTATCACTTACTACTTTGAATCTTTCACAATCCATTCCATGTCATCCATTGAATTTGCTCTATTTATTGTGACAGTAAAAGCAGTCGTTTTAGTGTTTTATTTTATTTTTTACTATGTAACAGCAGTAACAGCTCTTCAAGGTGGCACTATCATTCTACCAGCATTTCTCTAAAATAGGAATCAGCTGCTTTGTGGCCAATTTTTTTTTATTTTTTTTTTTTTTTAACATATCAGACTAACAGGTTTATATTCAGGGCTCGGAAAATTCCTACCTGGAACTAGTACAGGCGCTTTAACTGGATCACTCGCTTGCATTTGGGTAATCACTTTGTTCACATACCTTTTATTGAATTTATGACAATGGGCTACAGTCTAGAAGTTTGCATATATGTATACGTATATGGCTGAGCCATTACATATCAATAATTTATAATAACAATAATAAATATAAATACTACTATGACTACTCGTATAACTGGAATTTTTTTAAGCTCTTAAGACGTAATTTACAATCTACACCTCAAGAGATTATCTATAACATATATAATTTTTCTGGAGTGTACTTTAGTTACATCGGGCTATGCAATTATATTGAAATTGCAAGAAAGTGTGGAAAATTACGTAGCGCTTACTTGTATTAATAGCAAATATATTCCAGCAAACGGAACCGAAACAAAAACGCAAAATCATGAAAAGACAAAGTAAATAACAAGAAAAAAGAATATATTTTGATTGCATCCATCTGAGGGGAACATTGAAAGACAAACAAGTGATAAGAATCGGACGCACAAAATTGATTAACAACCAAACGGCGAAAATAATCATTGATGGAAACGTCGGACGCAAAAGACAATCAGTGGTTCCAATATTTCGTCCCTTCAAACGACGTGCGCCTGGAACCCTCATGCTCCAAAAAGATGGATTCGATTAATGGATATGAAATTGAAATAAAAAGGAATTGCGTTTGGAGTCGAACGGTGTACTTTTGTTAAGGGAATGTGAATTGTTGTTATTGACTTTAAAAGGTTATTTTGAATAGCTTTCGCTTTTTTTACTTTTTAATTTCTCCTGTTAGAAGGGAAAGATTAATTCTTATTTGCTTCCAGAACCTATCATAATATATGACTTACCTGACATTAAATAAAATTTATAAAGAGGTATCATCAATAATGCTTGAATAGTCAAAGGCCTTAAAAACGGATACATCTTTGTAGTTTCAAATGAAATATCGTAAGAAAATATATTCTTGCTGATGTATTTCGGACAAGTGAAGCCTTCAATATCAGTAACCTGGAAACTGTATTATACTATCCTATGTTTCCAATTTAATCAATGTTGTATATTGTATGTGGGTGAATATTCGCCATGTTAACAAAGCATTTTCGTTAAAGATTATTAGCTTTCATTTCTCCCCTCGCTTTGCCTTTAAAAGACTTGAGGGTTCAATGCTGTGGTTGCACTTCTGTAAATAATAGTCCCAAATTTTAGGACTTTTTGAGCTTTGTTATCAGCTATGAGTTTAACGATCAAGTTTTAATGTTCAAATTCATGGATCCGAGTTTAAACACCTACTCAGGTTTGACATAATCCACGGAAACACGGTCCAACTACCTATGTGGGTAGTGTGGCCGAGAGGGGCAACTGCCTTGGAATTCACTTGTAGGAAACTTATTCGCCCTTGCTAAGACACCGGGAGAATAAAGTCTTCTAGGAACACACACACACTCCTTAAACACCAGGTGGAAAGCTAATAAGGCAAAAACATAAATATATATAAATATATATATACTGTATATATATATATATATATATATATATATATATATATATATATATATATATATATATATATTTATATATATATATATATATATATATATATATATATATATATATATATATATATATATATGCACACACACACACACACACACACACACATATATATATATATATATATATATATATATATATATATATATATATATATATATATATATATATATATATGTACATATATATATATATAATTATTTTTATACATAAATATATATAGATATATATATATATATATATATATATATATATATATATATATATATATATATGTGTGTGTGTGTGTGTGTGTGTGTGTGCATATATATATATATATATATATATATATATATATATATATATATATATATATATACATATATGTGTGTGTGTGTGTGTGTGTGTGTGTGTGTGTATATATATATATATATATATATATATATATATATATATATATATATATATATATATATATATATATATGTGTGTGTGTGTGTGTGTGTGTGTGTGTGTGTGTGATAACGCAGATGTTAAAATCCAAAATCAAATTGGTTCTCACGTATAAATGAAGGACTCTTTCGACACTTTGAACAAAACATGAAAGATTGGAGGAAACTAAGGATAACAAAGTAAACGAGAGGACAATCAACTTTGAGTAGGAAACAATAGATGAAAGGTTAACCTTTAAGCTTTCGTCTAGAGGATACCAAATGGACCAAAGTAGACTAGGAGTTATAGGATTCCGAGTCTACCAAATTTGACAAGAGGCTACAGAAAACCGAGAGATCAAAAGTATAAGAATTGACGTAGGTAAATATAAAAGGGAAAACCCAAAGATTTTAGAGAAGGAGGGGTAAAATACATTAGAGATAAAGGAACAATAACAAAAGAAAATGAAAATGAAAAGAATCGTTAAATTATCTACTTATCTATCTATCTATCAGTAAATCAACCTCTATGTTTCTCTCGACACACACAGGCATATATATATATATATATATATATATATATATATATATATATATATATATATATATATATATATATATATATATATATTCACACTCATGCCTTTATATATATATATATATATATATATATATATATATATATATATATATATATATATATATATGTGTGTGTGTGTGTGTGTGTGTGTGTGTGTATGTTTGTGTGTGTTACGGTTTCTTTGCCAAATATATTATTTTGCAAATAAACCTAAATCTTGACATGTATGCAAAATTATCTTTAATTGCTTGCTACTTTTCAAATAAGCAAGCTATTTGAGAAAATATCAGGTAATTTTGCAAAAAAACAAAAAACAAAAAAACAAAAAATAAATAAATAAATAAATAAAAAAAAGACGGGTAACCTGATTATTTGCAAAGTTCCCCTTAACTCAAAACGTCAGTTTGCAAAATGGCAGAATTTCTTTGGATGGCAAAAATATACCGAACGTTTTAGTTGCTTTTGAATCAGCTGTTATAGACATTATGATTTTGATGACACTTGCAACGGTTGTTGTTACAGAGTGTTGAGCAGCTACATAGAATAAAACCTTGTCCATGGCCCATTGAGTCTGTATCAGCTATTTCACGAAGGTTTATCTCATGTTCCATGGAACCATCATCGATGGATAAGAACTTAGTTTAGTGATCTTAGTAGTTCATATTGAACCGATACTGCCCGTCTCCCTGACTCTGTGTGTTAATCAAATCAACTTGTGATATCTAGCATCCACTGTCTAAACGAGTATTTGAATTAGAATGTCTATCTGAATGATTCAAGAATGTTAAAGAAAGTATTGTAGTTGACTGCTTCACGTGGAAATATTTTCAACACATTTACAAAACGATTATTTTTCACTCAGAACCTTAGAAAGAATATTCCTTCCTCCATGTCCGTTACTAATAGTACAGAAAAAAACAATCCTCAGCAGAGAAGTATGTAAGAACTGTTAATTTTTTAAGTAAATATTTCCATGATATCGTATTTTCTTAAAAGCCTATAGTTCTTTTGAGTCTTGTTCACATCAATTTTTTCATTCGATTAAAGGTATCTCGAGAATACAAGATGCACACTCCACTAACTCATGTGACGTTCAGTAGTTCATCAGAGTCGCCATCTAAACACAAAAATGAACAATAAACTGCCGTTCGCTCATGCCTGACTGAAAACAATATCAACTAATCAGCCAACTGGTGTTAACATTTTTTTATTATGCAAACCGTACGTTCTACATTATGGGGTACCAGATATTTTTGAAAACTATCATTTTCATTGATCATTTTGCAGAAATGCCATAATTCAAGTTTCTTTGTAAAATCCCAGGTAACTTTGCATAATCAATTTCGCAAAAAAAAAAAAAAAAAAAAAAAAAAAAAAACTTCAATCCAATGAAAAAGCTGATGTGAACAAAACTCAAAAGAATTATAGGCTTTTAAGAAAATACGATATCATGGAAATATTTACTTAAAAATGGAGCGGTTCTAAGATACATCCCTGCTGAAGATTTTTATTTTTCTACACTATTATTAACGGACATGGAGGAAGGAATATTCTTTCTAAGGTTCTGAGTGAAAAATAATATATATATATATATATATATATATATATATATATATATATATATATATATATATATATATATATATATATATATATATGTGTGTGTGTGTGTGTGTGTGTGGTGTACGTAAAGTTGGCAGGAAAATTTATGCTCAGAAGAAGAAGAGAAAGTAAACGTGTAAGTGAATTTATACTTCACTTGTAAACGATCTAATTCAAATGAAATCTATTGAGGATTCAGAAAAATCTCCTTTTCACAACAGTAAGGAGAAAGATTTGTCACTGACAATATAGATCTCTTCATCTAAGATGATAGAATAATGAAGCTTTCCCAAGGTCGGATTTTCAAAAGAAATGCCTTTTGATACATCAGTCTAGTGTTTTTTAACAATATATTTCTTCGACTTCAGCCATCCCACTAACCCAAGATTTCTGTTTTTCCTTCCTTTCTTTTACGTTATTTAAGTATATGATTAAGCATTGCAGCGTTTGAGTCGGTAACAAAGAGTAAGGATAGGGGGATACGAGGGATCTCGAAGCCCTTGACTGAAAGTAACCCTCATGACATCTCTCTCTCTCTCTCTCTCTCTCTCTCTCTCTCTCTCTCTCTCTCTCTCTCTCTCTCTCTGAAAGTTCTTCATCACTTCCTTTGCCCTGCCGTTATCTCATTGAGCCTTAATTGCTTAGTTCCTTCTGTGTCCCCCCCATCTCTTCGGACTGAAATAAATTCCCTTTAATTTTGGTGTTTGTCCTTCTGCGATGTTTATTCAGTGGTCCTTTCCCCTTTCATCAACTGATGGCGGCTTTCTAGAAGAAAACTTCAATTCCTACGTCTGGAATTCAAATATCCCTTTTTGGTGATAGAAAATAAAATGCTTTGCAAAAGGGGAGAGTTGCAAAAGAGCGTCTTCCAATACGTCAAGATATGTAATATGGGTATATTCAATAACATATATTCAAGTGTGCTCTCTCTCTCTCTCTCTCTCTCTCTCTCTCTCTCTCTCTCTCTCTCTCTCTCTCTCTCTCTCTCTCTCTCTCTCTCTCATGGAAATACACAAACCCTTTCACCTTAAGGTATCCCGACTCAGAGAGAGAGAGAGAGAGAGAGAGAGAGAGAGAGAGGAGAGAGAGAGAGAGAGAGAGAGAGAGAGAGAGAGATAAAATTGAGGGCAAAATTAAAGAGAAAGAAAATAGAATTAGAAGAACTAAACAAACCAATAAACTGAAAATCGAAAAGATTTGTAGAGGCAATCAAACCAAAACTGACGAAACAGTAATGAAAGGAAGAAAGATAAAATTTATTAATAGAACACTTGAAATAAAACGAAACCAGATATTTGCTTTAGATGTTGAAAGTGAAAATATCAGCACAAGAGATCGAGTGATAATAATTCCAGAGGATTTCTGTACAAAACTTTACAGTAGTGACATAAGAACTAATATTGCCAATAGAATAAGGAAACAACTGAATCGATATCAAAAGTAACAGTAGAATAGGTAGAAAAACATTAAAAGACATGATTTTCATCAGCAGATGATGTCTAAAATAACTGATTTAATAATAGACAGAAAAAGAGCAGAAGATGGCCAAAATAATAGATTTATGAATAGATAGAAAAGATATACTCGGGATACTAAATGAAATTTACACAAATGTGTACAAGAATCCTCTACACATACAGATTGTAAACATTTTGACATTATACTTGGTCATAAATAGTGTGCCACAAAAGACCTGAAAAATTACCGACCCAAAAGATTACTCTTGATAATTTATAAAATATTTACAAAGATCACACTAGTCCGAATAGATTATATTTAATCACATCTAATCAACCAAGAGAGCAAGCTGGCTTTAGAAGCAGCAATTCAACAACTGGCCATATCAGCATGATTAAGCAGCTGATGGAAAAACCAGCAAAGTTGACAAAAAAAAAAAAAAAAAAAAAAAAAAAAAAAAGGATAGTTTCTACAATGTACATTATGAGAAATGTTTTATTCCGTCAAAACTTTGGTAGTAAAATAAAAATCCTTTAGAGCCAAGGAATAGTTGAATCTTATGTTAGAACACTTTAAGATATCTATATGGGAAGTAGAGCATTCCTAAAGATACATGAAGGTAGCGAGAAGTCCTGATTGAGAAGGGATTTAAAATGGTGGGAGCCCCATTTCCTTCATATTATCCACAGCATACCTCGAATTATTTTTTTGTTAAGAAATGAGATTTCGGAAATATAAGAATTGACATGAATGGGGGATACCTTGATAAATGGAAATTTGCTAATGATATAATTCTATTTAATGATCTGCGGAGGAACCGCAAAAGGTGATAGATGATTTAAAAAGAGAAAGTAGAAATGTATGATTTGAAATGACTATGAGTAAAACTAAGATCAATTTCAATGAAAATGCAGAGAGACAACCACAACGGTTATGGACAAACCGTCAAAGATAGTTAATGAATATATATGTATATATATATATATATATATATATATATATATATATATATATATATATATATATATATATGTATATATATATATATATATATATATATATATATATATATATATATATATATATATATATATATATGTATATATATATATATATATATATATATATATATATATATATATATATATACATATATATATATATATATATATAATATATATATATATATATATAGTGTTTTCCTAGGACGTGACACATAAATTAAAAGAATAACCATTGGATATCGAGTTTTAGGTAAACAAAATGATATTATGAAATGTAAAAACCCAAATTCTATAAAACAAATATATTTATTCAGAGGCTCCTTGTGGATTGCTTATGCATTTGAAACCTAGACCCTTTTTAAACTCTTAGATCATAAGTTAGATACAACTGAAAGATCTATGGAGGGAATAACGATAGGGATTGAAAATGACAAACGGAAAATGAGCACCATGGATACGGGAGGAAACTAAAAGTAGAGGATATTCCAACAACGTATATTAAAGAGGAATGGACTTGGACACGACGTATAAGGAGAATGACAGATAATATATTTACAAGGACATTCAGAGATTTCAAACCCCCACTAATGAATATTGCCAACATTTAACCCAAGTCTATGGATTTTGCTTCTAACTTTTCGTATGCAGAACGTACAGTAGATAAGGAAAATTGTAATGTTGTTGATCCTGAATCGAGATCTTGATCCATGTCACCTCCAAAATTCCCTGGTTTCTTTCGATGGATAATATCTATCAATTGTTATAATATGGTGAAAATCCAATGCGTCAATTTATTTCAGATAATCTTTAAAATTGTGAAAACCGCAAATTTGGATATAAAATCTGGATCCGGTACCGAATCATCTCCAAAGGTTAATGGAGTCATCCATCGATAAAATCTATCTATGGTGGAAGTTTTGTGAAAAAAAAAACAAACGTCAGTTTGTTTTACCGTTTTCTTTAAAGTTGGGAAAAAAAACTAATCTGGATCTAGAGTCCAGATCTAAATAAAGACGCAATATCTATCTATGGTGACAATTTAGTCAAAATCCATGGAGTAGTTTTTACGTAATCTTGTCCACAGACAGAGAAAAATACCTAAATAGTTAATAATAATTCTGTCCACAGACCAACAAACAAATACGTTATTAAATAAATAAACCGACTCGAAAATATAACCTTCGTCACGAAGGTAGTAAGAATAACATGATGGTTATCTAGAGATTACAAAAAAGTAGTGGAAGGAAGAGAAGGCGATATATTGATGTGTTAATGAAATTTCCAGTTATACACTGGCATAGTAAGACCATAACTAGATGCGTGTGGAAGGACGTGTCTAAGGCCTTTGTGTTGTACTGAACTAGCAATGGCTGAAGAGTATTATATATATATATATATATATATATATATATATATATATATATATATATATATATATATATATATATATATAAATGTATATATATAGATATATATATATATATATATATATATATATATATATATATATATATATTATATATATGTATATATATATGTATACATATATATATATATATATATATATATATATATATATATATATATATATATATATATATATATGTGTGTGTGTGTGTGTGTGTGTGTGTGTGTGTGTATAGTATAGAGTAAATACAATAGTTTTTTTTCATGTAATTTATTCATATATTTCATTTGTGTATTGTAGAGATGAATAGCTAGCCCGTAAAATGAGTTACTCTCATGTAGATTTAAGTTTATTATGCAAATTACGTAGGACTTTCATTTTTTTTAAATTTTTGTTATTTCTAAGAATTAACTTTCTTATTTCACATATTTTTGTTACGAAGTCTTAAGTAATTTGTTTGAGAAAGTTTTGTGATCATACGAGATAGGAAAAAAAGGATTATGTAATGTTATTTTATATTTCTATCAGGTATTGCAACATGTTTTTAAGAGAATACTCAATATGCCAAAGGCTGCATAGATATATAGAGAATTCCAACCTAAAGACAGCCATCTCCCTATCTCTCTCACTCTTGTACGCAGCTCAGTGTATTGTTTTAAAAGTGTTAATTGAAATAATGAAGTTTTTGGTGTAACAATTTTTTGTAGTCAAAGTGAGTACTAATAAAAATTGTCTTAGAGTTTTGCAAATACCCCTGTGGGAAGTTGATAGGCTCTTGTATTGTGATCTGGATATTTATTTTCATTAAATGTCAAAATTAAATATTGTATTCAGATTTAATTTCAAGTGAAACAGGTTACTGTATAATTTATATAAGTTTTCTTTTGTCCTATTGCAAGTTTTATTCGGATTTAATATTTATTATTTAAGGTCAAGAAATAATATAGTTTCAGATCATAACATTTTTGCCTTAATCTAAGTATTATTCAGACTTAATATTTTAAAGTAGTTTATTTGTTTTTTGTAAATTCCTTTAAGATATTGTGATTTATATAAAAAATATTCATTTTTGTGAAGAGTATATTATTTCAATCATCAGTGTTTAACGATTATTCAATCGTATCTTGTTAATGAACCGAAGTTAGAGTGGTTAGA
>NC_090754.1:12718703-12728703 GCF_036898095.1 Palaemon carinicauda
AAGTAGTAGGTTGGCCAAAGCACCAGTTAACCATTGAGATACAACCTCTAGAGAGTTATTGGGTCCTTTAAGTGGCCAGACAGTACTGCATTGGATCCCCATATGGTTACGACTCATTTTTTCCTTGCATACACATACACCAAATACCCTGGCCTTTAATTTACACAATTTCCTTTTGCCTCATACACCTGCCAACACTAATATAACTGAAAATTTTTTGATTCACCTAACGCATTCACTACTTCCCTCTAATTGTTCAGTGCTCTTGACTATCAGGAAGTATGCTCGTATAGACCTATTTAGAGTCCATTCTTTATTTCAAAAGTGCTAGAATACGTAATTCTCGAACAACGTATTAGTCACTTGGAAGAAATAGAAGCTTTGCCAGAAAACCAGTCTGCTTACAGAAAATCAAACTCTACTGAGGAAGCTATCTGTTCTGTTGTAAATGATATGCTGGAATAAATGGAAGAAAACAAATGTAGTATTTTGATATTACTTGGTCTGAGTGCTTCTTTAGATACATTTGGAGATGAACTACTACTAAATCATCTATGGGTTATTGTTATAGAAAATCAAACTTTTGAATACCTAAAAGACTACTTGATTGACAGAAATTACTATATGCAAATTGGAAACTCTTATTCATCATGTGGACCTTTAAACAAAGGGATGCCTCAGGGGAGTGTACTGGCCCAATTTCATTCTATATCTATAGTATTGGTCTGTCGAAAATACTACGGAGACATTGAGTGAAGTTCAACCTATTGGCAGATGATGCATAATTTTACTTCCCCATAAATGATATAAACGATACTACTAAGAATCTAAACCAATTTCTTGCCAGTGTTAGGGAATGAATGAAAATCAAGTAACTAAAATCAAATGAAAATAAAACTTGTGATAAACTGTGTTATTACCAGGATTGACTACTGTAACTCCATCCACTATAATTTACCAAGGGTGCAACTTATGAAATTACAAAACCTAATAAACACAGAAGCAAGACTGATGAAAGGTGTCCCACCTGACAAAGGATCACTCCTATACTAATCGATTTACACTGGCTGCCAATTTAAACAAGAATTGAGTTTAAAATGCACAATAACCCATCAAGTTATCAAAACTGAACGTCCAAAATATTTGAGAGAATTTCTACATATTGTGCAGCCAATGAAGTGTGTTGACAAGAGAATAGTTACAGAAGGTTTCAAATTACTGTAACCAAGATATGTGTCTACTGTTGGCTTTGTAGCCTTTAGATATGTGGCCACTCGACTATACAATAAGCTCCCATTAGACATCCGAAAGACTAAAGATATTATGGTTTTCAAGAGGAAACTGAAGAATTTCTTGTTCTCTAAGTGTTTCGATAGTGTGGATTTGACAATAAACGACCAGTATGTGGTGTGAAATGTTGAATGCCTTAGAACAAACATGATAGAATGACTTTGGAAGTCCTGTAGAGAGAAGGGTTCACTTGCTGTAGAGGATGGAAAAGGCAACCCTTAAAATAAGCAAGTAAACTACAGTGGATCTCATCTTTTTTAAGAATCATAGGTGGCGCTGACGACGCTACCAAACGTTGAATACTGGAACTGCCGTGGAAAACCATTGATATCATACAATAGATGCCACATGAACTGACCCAGCATACTTGTAAACGACAGCCATATTGCTTCGGTAATTTATCAAGGTCTCTATGTAGAAATCTTGTACTCACCATTGTCTTTTGTTAGTTTGCCACAGTTTTATGTTGCTTTTGGATACACCAACAAACGTACAGTGTACCCAAAATTATAGAGTAAACACACAGAGACACAAACTAGCGCACACACAAACATACGCACACAAATACACTCAAACACATACAGGCATATATATATATATATATATATATATATGTGTATATATATATATTATATCATATATATATATATATATATATATATATATATATATATTTCCACACATATATATATATATATATATATATATATATATATACATACATATATATATATATATATATATATATATGTATGTATATATATACATATATATATATATATATATATATATATATATATATATATACATACATATATATATATATATATATATATATATATATATATATATATGTATATATATATATATATATATATATATATATATATATATATATATATATATATATTCACATACATATATATACATATATATACTGTATATATAATATATATATATATATATATATATATATATATATATATATATATATATATATATATATATATATATATACCAGCATGTATTTGTTTGTTTGCGTAGAAGAAAACTAGAAAAAAATAAGCAAAAAATACTGGAAAAATTTTATTGAAATGTCAAAAGGATTCCCATAAGTGCAATGAATTCAGTTGGATAAAAGAAAACCGTTTATTTTCGTACCATTTCTGTTTTTGTGTTCTCCGGCAGAAAACCAATTTTATCAATTTCGAGACTGCACTGATTAAAAGACACCAAGATTTTTCTTTGTTTTAATGAATTGTCTCGATTGCAATTCAAATCATCGTTTTCTGGTCAAATTTTTTTTCTACTTGGTTCCCATCAAATTCATAATAAAAATCGCTCATTTTTTAAGGATGGGACTGGTCCCTGTACACAGATGATAGATAAAAGACTAATATTAATCCTAATTGGTAACTCACTTAATACGGCTTGTGGTCAAATAGGCTCTTTCGATCAGATGTATTATTCTGAGCAAAAGTAGTTTTTCATTTGATTTTAATGACATCGGATTATATTTCTGAGTAGGAAAGGCCAGCCATAGTAATCTAGACAATGCTAACTTACCAGAAATTAAGGATTTTTCGAATTTGTAGCTCTACTGATAACTTTAATAATTTTAATAATGTTAATAACTATAATAATTCTTGTATTTTTAATAATAATAATAATAATAATAATAATAATAATAATAATAATAATAATAATAATAATAATAATAATAATAATAATAATAATAATAATAACTTTAGCTCTGCTCCAAGTGGAACATTTTACGATTCTAAAATAAATTTACAAAGCATGAAGTGTCGAAGATTATCTAAGACTGGCAAAAACTACATTTTCACAAAATTCTATGTTATGAAAAGGTTAAGCGAACAAAAGCTCTCATATCCTCAAAAAAATGTATATGGTATATCTTCAATCTACAAAATTTGGCCTCTCTAAAAAATAAAATTAGATAAAAATTGAAAGGACAAATATTACCTAGCTATTCAAATCAACGGAATAGTGAGTTCTCATATTATAAAAAGGTAGCATTTTGAAGTATAACGTGAAATATGAGAGGATAGGGGAAAAATCAAAAGACTTCTAAAAAAGTAAAATATTATAAGTTCAAAAAAGTGGAAAACCTAAGTTAGCGAACAAGTTCTTAGAAGAACAATTTCCCAGTTAAAAAAAGTCTGCAAATATTTTCAACAAAAAATATATATTTTTTCTTTGTTTTATCTTTGTTTTGGGAGACAAGAAGTAACAGGTCGTGATGGGTGGAGCTGGCACAAAGAGGGTTGAGGAAGGAAGGAATATTAACCGGAAGCCTTCAAAACAATTTATCATGAATCAGTGACCCACGACTCTTTGCCGCATATTCTCATCACATTTGCTTATTATTTTTTCATCTTCTTTGATGTTGGCAGGGTATTTATTTTTCTTGGTTATATATATATATATATATATATATATATATATATATATATATATATATATATATATATATATATGAATATATATATATATATATATATATATATATATATATATATATATATATATATATATATATATATACTTATATCTATATCTATATATACTGTATATATATATATGTATATATATATATATATATATATATATATATATATATATATATATATATATATATATATAGAAAAAACATATAATTATTTATATACATATACACAAAATATGCATGCATAAATATATATATATATATATATATATATATATATATATATATATATATAAATTACATATAATTATTTATATATATGTATGCATATATATAAATATAAATATAAATATATATATATATATATATATATATATATATATATGTGTATTTGTATATACATAAATATATATATATATATATATATATAAATGTACATATATATATATATATATATATATATATATATATATATATATATGTATATAAATGTGCATATATATATATATATATATATATATATATATATATATATATATATATATATATATATATATATATATATATATATATATATATATATATATATGATAAAAAAATTACATAGATACGTGATGATCAGATGCAGAAAAACCACAGGAAAATGAAGATATTAAATATAAGATTATTTCATAGATAATAATTCATTAAATCACTAATTTCTTTTTGAGGGGGGTGGTGGTTACAGAACATGAATATCAGCTTATAAATATATTAATCTTGGTATATGCAAATTTATAGAGAACTGTATGTGATTGTGCTTCCAGAACTTATTCTAAAACTGACAGAGAATCATAAGATATGTTTTTGACATCTAACACTGCAAGTCTTTTTATCACTTTAACTTCATCTTCTTTTCTAAAAAAATAATTTTTTTCATTTTCTCGATTAAAATTTTTCTTACATTTTTTTTTCATAAAACAATCCAATTAAAAATTACTTAAAGACCTATAATATATTTTTTTTCACTCTCTATCTCTCTCTCTCTCTCTCTCTCTCTCTCTCTCTCTCTCTCTCTCTCTCTCTCTCTCTCTCTCTCTCTCTCAACTCCAACCTTTTCTAAACAAACGCATTTAGATCTTCTGCAAACAGCATTTCCTTGTTAAGGCGGATGCAAATGCAATATTCTCCTGTTTTTTTCTTTTATTTTATTTTTTTTTTACTTTCAGGTGAAATACCATCCTGCAACTTCCTCCAACTAGACCTACAACCATTGTTTGAATTGTCAAAACAGTGGTCACACAGAACAGGAAGGCTGTCCTAAAGATAAGAAACCATACTACAACATAACAGAAAAAACTTCTTAGAATACCCCTCTGGCATAGAAGAAAGATAAAATTCCAATCCTACAAATAGCACAGAAGTACACATATTAAAAAAGTTACAATAGCGGTTATAAAGAAAGTCAAGAAGACAGGGATATACTAAATTAGAAGAATATCGTAGGTAATGGATTAAATAGGGTAAGTAAACAGGTAGATAGATTGTGCAAGCAAAACGAGAAGTGAAGGTTATTGTGGAATATCCTGCTCCACAAAAAAAAAAAAAAAAAAACTGAAAGGTTTAAGAAGCTTTTTAAGAATAATAAGATCTTATAGACTAATGCTGCAGCATTTTAACAGAGTTAACGAAGAAAGATGTAGTGTGCGAATGAAAAACTTAAGAAAAGGGCTTTTAACCACTAAGGGGGAAATGAGTTATAGCTTCTACATTAGTTTAACCAGATTTATACCAAGGACTTTTATTAAGCATGTGAAGCCTCAAATATAAGCCCGAATGAGGTTAGTATTTTATCAAAGTAGTCTTAGCTAACTAAAACACAACTGAGAAGGACAGTTTAGCCCAGGGGTCCTCACCTGGGGTGAAATTCATTCCCATGGGGGTATTTTGGGGTTTCAAGGGGTTAATTGTGACCAGAGTAAATTTACGGGGCGAGGAAATCTATAGGTTTTGGCCTATCTGGCCTGTCACCTGGGCTGGAATTATACATGTGCTGACCCAAATTAATCTTAAGATTGGAAAATGTACTGGAAGGGGGACAGACAACAATATACAGTACAAATGACCATCCAAGTTAAACGTAGGATGAGAAAAATTACTTAAAAAAGGGAAAAATCTTATGAAACTCAATTATCAATAAAAACCAAAGTTAAAAGCTTACTCTCGGTTTATGAATCCACTTGAATGCCTCCCTTTGTCAAGGGTAAGCTCACTTGTTAATTCGGGTTATAACAAAAATAAATCTACAGTGAAGACAACAGCACCAATTAATGTACATATATATTAAAAAAAGATGGAACATTACACTCTCTCTCTCTCTCTCTCTCTCTCTCTCTCTCTCTCTCTCTCTCTCTCTCTCTCTCTCTCTCCTCTCTCTCTCTCTCTCTCTCTCTATAAGATATACGTATATATATATATTATATATATATATATATATATATATATATATATATATATATATATATATATATATATATATATATGTATGTGTATATGTATATGTATACGTATATGTATATGCATATGTATATATACATACATATATATATATATATATATATATATATATATATATATATGTGTGTGTGTGTATATATATATATATATATATATATATATATATATATATATATATATATATATATATATATATATATTACATAAATAAAACAATAATAGGAAAAGAAAATAATGTAGATGCTGTCATAGGCTATGTATTAAAATTCATTTACTGACTGCTAACATAAATTAATTTTGAGTATGTCTGGTGACTTTTCATTTTGTTGTGATGTGGGTATTTCTAATTACATATGCATATTCTCCCGCAGTCCATCTCAATGAATAATTGATAAAGACTGACTATGTTTTCATGAGTTTGTATAAAAGTTTCTTATAGATTAATGAAGGCTGTGTCAGATGTTATGGATTAATAAACGAGCTCTAAAAGTGAAAGACATTCATTGCATTATCCATCGTTAGACACTAGCCTCCAAATAACATACAGCTCCAGTAAAGAAGATTTTTTATCAAACAATTCAAATTGAAAATTTTGTCAAAGGAGGAACCCTGAACTCACTACTTTTCAAACAGTTATGTAATCATATGGATGCTGCCCATCATTCTGTTCTTTTCCACACAAACATCTGTTGGATGTCAAGAGGAAATGTTACTGAGCGAATATTTGAGCTTAGAGACGAGCTCAAATTGTTTTTCGAAGTTCAAGGTGAGACTGAATTTTTGCCAGGCTGAATGATGAAGAATGGACCATGCGCCTTCCCTGTTTGGTTGTTATATTTGAGCAGCTGAATAAACTGAATCTTTAGATGCAAGGAAGGAATACAAATATTGCAAAATTTGTAGATGCATTGAAAGGTTTCATGAGAAAGCTTGAAAATTGGAAGGTCCGAAAAAAAAAATAGCAATGTTTGAGAATTCTTGATGTTTGTGGTGAAGATAAGGTGCTTTCTCAATTTATAAATAATGAAATTCTGCTGCATTTGACAGCACTGAAAAATGAATTCCTGAAGCTAAAAATTGATTCAGGGGTAAGAGCAATGTTTGATGAAAAAACAAAAACAGAATTTTTGGCCCTGAACTGCGATTCCTACACAAAACTGTCAGTAATAGCTATCCGTGAATTGCTTCCATTTGTGTTTACATATCTTTGCGAGTAATGTTTTTTATCTTTGTTGCAAATTAAAAAGAAGCAAAACTCTGTATTACAGGTAGAAAATGACAGGCTTTGTGTGCTTTCGAGCACTCCACTCTATATTTCAGAATTAACTAAGAAACAACAATCACAGGTTTCGTCATTTAATAAACCGCAATCTTCTGAATTAAGTTGATTGCAGATTTATGATAGCTTGTTTTTCTATAAAACTTTTTAATTGCATTATTTCACTGTTTGGAATGTTATTTATCTCATGTAAATAATGGATATATATATATATATATATATATATATATATATATATATATATTTATATAAATATATATATATATATATATATATATATATATATATATATATATATATATAGATGTGTGTATATATATATATATATATATATATCTATATATATATATATATATATATATATACTATATATATATATAATATATATATATATATAATATATATATATATATATATATATATATATATAGATATATATATATGTGTGTATGTATATATATATGTATATATATATATATATATATATATATATATATATATATATATATATATATATATATATATATATTTATATATATATATATATATATATATATATACATATGTGTGTGTGTGTGTGTATATATTACTTTTATTCAAATTTATATACTAACAAAAATTTTCCATTTGCATTTAATTTGTAAAACTACATTATAAACATAACCCATGTAAAGTTGTAACTAGTTAGGAGAAATTAAAAGGATTCTGTTGATATTTGCTTTTTATATAGAAAGCACTTTTTGAAACACAATCATGTGAACGAGGGAAAATCACATTGTGACAAATAGCCAAAGGGGTGCCTGTGCCAAGCAAGGCTAGGAACCTATGGTTTACCCATTTATTTGGCCTTGAGAAATTTAGGCATATTATATTGTTTGGGTATAGAGGTAATGTACATACTGATCATAAACCTATTTGTAACCCTTTCAAATGAAGGGCTCTTATTCATAATTCAAAAATCAAATCA
This sequence comes from Palaemon carinicauda, assembly GCF_036898095.1. NCBI lineage: Eukaryota > Metazoa > Arthropoda > Malacostraca > Decapoda > Palaemonidae > Palaemon > Palaemon carinicauda. The sequence goes on from NC_090754.1 coordinate 12,727,206, forward strand.
TTGGTTCCTTAGTGTACTGGAGTTCTCCCAGAATTTACATGCATTATCGGTATGTTTAATGTTTTAGCAGATGGATTAATCTAGAATCCAGGAAGATATCAAGAGATTAATACTACCAATAATTTTGTTTTAGTTGTCAGGTAGGAGACTTAGATTTAGAAAGATATAACATAGAACTAGAGATTCAATAGGTTATTAGAAATGTTCCTGGTGACTTAATATCAAATAAAAGTTCTAGGTTGAAATATGAAATGAATCAAAGGAATAATTACTAAAAACTAAGGAGAAAATACTTGTTCCTAACTTACCAACACAAGAAGTACTAACAATAGCTCATGCTCACAAGTTAGCGGGACATCCAGCAATCAAAGATTGTTCATGTAATGATGAATTAATTTTGGCCCAATGAAATCGTTAAAACATAGTGAATGAATGCCCTACGTGTTATAAATATAAAGGTTATGTGAATGTTACTGTCCCTCTAGAAAGTACAATTGGATTTTAATCCCTTTCAGGAGGTACAAACGGACCACATGGGACTTTGTCCCAAGACTTGACAGATGATAAGTACTGGTCTTCATAGAAATTTTAACTTGATAGAGATAGGAATGCTGAGTCAGTAGCAGGAGCATTTAAGGCCAGGATAATCACTAGACATCCGTCTTTCCAGATACTTCTCTCAGATCATGCATTCAAATTTACTAGTAAAATAATAAAGAATTGTGCAATTTTTTTTTTAATAAGAAAGGTGACATAGCTCCCCTAAAAGCCTTGTTCAAATGGAACAGTAGTAAGGGCAAATAGAATGGATTGTTGATGCCATGCGAACTATCATTAGTTTAACCATACTGTAGAAGATTGATCATTAGTTTGAGAAGATGCCAAATTTAAATTCAATATCTCGGTAAGTGAAACATTAGGAGAAACCCCATGTTTTTGTTATGGATGTATATGAAAGACTACTAAACTCCCTATTAGGTGACGTAAGCCCCACTGGGCAATCACTTGATTATTTCAGGTAGAAGATAAATAAATGTTATGAGTGTAAAAGGGTAATATCAAGAAGTAAAGATAGCTTCGAAAGTATGTATCAAATTAAAGGCAGTCCAGGGTCCAAACGGAAAATATGTCTCTAAATGATTAAGGGACCTCAGAGAGTAATAAAATATCAAAGAATATGATACCAGAATATTTCGTAAAGTTAGGAGATCTATTGATAATTGATGTATAGAAGCTCATAGATGATTTAACCTTTACCAATGTACTGAAATAATTTACAAGATTGATAGAATAATGAAGACAGTTGAAGAAAAAAGAAGTTTTTCATGTAATGCACTGACTGCTATTTGGTGTGACGAAGGAAAACAGTGTTCTAAGTCTAAATGATAGACTTAATAAAATAGTAACTGGTAATAAATAAAATAGCTGTACTGTATTATTATTATTATTATTATTAGTTGGAAAAGTAGGATGCTATAAGCCCAGGGGTTCCAACAAG
>NC_090754.1:12738703-12746203 GCF_036898095.1 Palaemon carinicauda
CAGATTTTAATTTTAACGAAGATCAAGGGAAGATAAACAAAACACTAGAAAATTAGAAGAAAGAATCTAAGAAGCAAATAACTACCAGGAAATTCAGAATGATTTAGATAGTTATAGGGAGTCATATCCATAGATCATAGTGATAGCACAAATTACTCTACATATAACCAGAATGAAAAGCACTTCTTTATGATAAATTCAATTCGTGGAAGTAATCTGTATAGAGAAAATAATGAAGACATTTAAATCTAAAGAACATGTTCATGAAAATGACTAGAATTGTCAAAAGGGTGATCACACACAACAGGAAGCTTATTATAAAGATGAAAAACTACATTACAACATAACAGAAAACGCTTTTCAGAATAGCCTTCTGGCACAGACAAAAAATAAAATTAAAATCCTACAAATAGTACAGTAGTAAGCAAATTCAAAAACTTACTGTAGTGGTTATAAAGAAAGAGGATTACTAGATAGGAAGGATATAGTAGGTAATGGATTAAACAGTGTAGATAGATTATTCATATAAACAGAGGGATAAAGGGTATTGCGGAGTATCCTGCTCCACAAAAAATAAAGAAAATAAAAAATTCAAGAATTATTAGATCTCATAGGCTAATGCTGAAGCATTTTTCTACCATAGCCAAGGCTTTAACAGAGTTAACGAAGAGAGATGTAATGTGCGAATTGAAAATATAAGAGAAGGGCTTTTAACCACTAAGGGGGAAATGAGTAATTGCTCCTACATTAGTTTAACTATATTTTTACCAAGGACTTTTATTAAGCATGTGATGCCTCAAATATAAGCCCGATTCAGGTTAATGTTTTATCAAAGTAGTCTTAAATAACTAAACCACAACTGAGAAGGAGAGTTTAGGTCAGGGGTTGTCGTTGGGGGTGAAATTCACCCATAGGGGGTGTATTTTGGTTTTCAGGGGGTGAATTGTGACCACAGTAAGTTTACGGGGTGAGGAAAACAATTATAGGGTCTTGCCTATCTTGTTTGTCACCTGGGCTGAAATTATACCTGTGCTGACCAAAGTTAATCTTAGGATTAGAAAATGTACTAAGAGTGGGACAGACAACAATATACAATTGACCATCCAAGTTAATCGTAGGATGAGAAAAAAGTACTTAAAAAAGAGGATAAATCGTATCAAACAGAAATGTCAATAAAAGGGTAATTAAAACTTACGCTAAGTTTTTAAATCCACTTGAATGTTTCCCTTTGCCAATTTGGGTTAATTTGTTAATTTGGGTTAAAACAAAAATAAAATATAGAGTGAAGACAACAATACAAATTACTGTACACACAAACACACACACACATACATATATATATATATATATATATATATATATATATATATATATATACATATATATATATATATATATATATATATATATATATAAAAAGATGAAATAGTTATCTTTATTAAATATCAGTGAAGAATAAAGTACAGAGTATTTTTTTTAAAGTATTGTAGAATCTCTCTCTCTCTCTCTCTCTCTCTCTCTCTCTCTCTCTCTCTCTCTCTCTCTCTCTCTCCATGATATATATATATATATATATATATATATATATATATAGATAGATAGATAGATAGATATATGTACATATATATATATATATATATATATATATATATATGAATATATATATATATATATATATATATATATATATATATATATATATATATATATATATATATATATACAGTATATATATATATATATATATATATATATATATATACATACATATATATGTATATATATATGGGAATATATATATATATATATATATATATATATATATATATATATATATATACGTACATACATACATATATATGTGTATATATATTGGAATATATATATATATATATATATATATATATATATATATATATATAAATATATATATATATGTACGTATATATATATATATATATATATATATATATATATATGTGTGTGTGTGTGTATATGTATATATATGAATATATATATATATATGTGTGTGTATGTACGTATATATATATAATATATATAAATATATATATATATATATATATATATATATATATATATATATGTGTGTGTGTGTGTGTGTGTGTGTGTATATGTATATATATGAATATATATATATATATATATATATATATATATATATATATATATATATATATATATACATATGTGTGTGTGTGTATGTATGTACGTATATATATATATATATATATATATATATATATATATATATATATATATATATATATATATATATATATATATATATATATATATATATATATTAGATAAATAAATAAATAAACGAAATAGAAAATAATGGAGATGCTGTCAAAAGCTATGTACAAAAACTCATTTACTGACTGCTAACATGAATTAATTTGAAGTATGTCTGGTGACTTCATTTTGCTTCGAGGTAGTCATTTTTATTTCCATATTGTACCAACCGTGTGTCACACAATTGTACATAATTATTTTGTATATATTATGCTTGTATCTGCGCTCTTCCCTCGCACTAAAAAGAACCTAAATGATCATGTCTCCGGTTTTGCTCTGTAACCTTGTCTGTCTCTCGAACTTGTTATGTCCTGTTGACTTGATGTTTTGTATATAAAGAAGAGTGTTCCTTAATAAACAGCTCAGTTGATTGCATCCTGCCTTTGAGTTCACAACCCTCTCTCGGTCCGTCACACCCGGCAATTGTTTGTTTCTCAGATATCCCATAACTAAATCCATCCACCTTTGCTCCAGTCGTCTTCTCGCTTTTCCCCTGAGACTTCTGTATCTGTATCACTCTTCTCACTACATATATCTCATCCCTTCTCATCCCTTGACCTTTGCAGTCTTCTTTCCTGGACATTCCTTGAATGTTCTACGACTTTAATAGTTTTTTTTTCATTCTCCCATCTATTTTTTGATCAAATCTGGTTTCGTTACCCCTCACATCCACTTGAGCACTTCATCTCCATCATATCCATTTTCTTCCATTGCGTTTTGTTCACCGGCCTTGTTTCTGCTCCAAAGATCAAAGCTGGTCTCACTACTGTCTTATACACTCGACATTTAATCTCAACGTTTAATCCGCAGTCGCAAAAAAGTCATATTCCAATTTTTCTATACGGCCTGAACTCTGTGTGGGATTTGTATGGTACATCCAAATTTCCATTATTACTACTGTTGCACCAAGACACCTAAATTGTTTCATTCGGTTCATCCTTGTGCCTCCCTTACTAATCTTGGAGTCCTGATTTTAATTAAAACTAAGTTATCAAATCCTCTCTCTATACACACACAACCATATATACATACAGACACATATGCATACACACGCATACACACACACATACACATTCACACTTATATATATATATACATATATATATATATATATATATATATATATATATATATATATGTGTGTGTGTGTGTGTATACATATATACACACACACACACACACACACACATATATATATATATATATATATATATATATATATATATATATATATATATATGTATATATTATATATATATATATAATATATATATAAACTGTATATACTGTATATATATATATATATATATATATATATATATATATATATATATATATATATATATATATAGACCGCATACACACACACATATATATATATACATATATATATATATATATATATATATATATATATATATATATATAGACACGCACATATATATATATATTATATATATATATATATATATATATATAATATATATATATATATATATATATTCATACATATGCGTATGTATGGGTGTATTGGAATGGCAATTATTGCAATAAACCTTGTATATATATATATATATATATATATATATATATATATATATATATATATATATATATATGTATGTATATGTATATATATACATATATATATATATATATATATATATATATATATATAAATATATATATATATATATATATATATATATATATATATATATATATATATATATGTATATATGTATGTATTTGTATCTGTATATATATATATATATATATATATATATATATATATATATATATATATATATATATATATATGATAATTTTTTTCACATTTAAACGTGTTTTTCATATTCCAAATAAGCCATATATATATATATATATATATATATGTATATATATATATATATATATATATATTATATATATATATATATATATATATATATATATATAGCCTATATATATATATGATTTACATATAACGTGCGTAGGCTATGTAAACATCTATAATGGTGATATTTATTGTGCACGAAAGACTTGTGCGAAGGAATATTATAATGGATGCCTTAATCCGATTAACATATGACCTTTGGATTCCGTGAACCTAATAAATTCGAGTTTTAAGATTCCAGTATGAAGCCTTACTATGGTGAAAGCATTCTGAAAAGTGATATATATATATATATATATATATATATATATATATATATATATATATATATATATATATATATATATATATATATATATGTGTGTGTGTGTGTGTGTGTGTGTGTGTATGCACGTATGTGTGTGAGGGTGTTTGTGTGTTCGTGTAAATGATTAAACTCCCTTGACAACACGAATAGCTTTGAATGCTGAATATTTTGCTGTTGCATCTGTGAGCAGCTATAGATAATTTGTATTGTTTCTCATTACCCTTGTTTGACCTCTCATGTTAGTGATGCTTCTCAATAAATGCTTCTCATCAAAGCAGATTTCGCATCCTGGTTCGAATAACAATGGTGTTGTTTCCTAAGATGAGTTTTGCAAGGATTATGCAGTGCAAAAAAATCAATTAAGATGTTTGTGATGATGTTTATTAATAAATAAATTTATGAGATTAGAGAAACCTTTTTAGTCTTGAAAACAATTGTTTGAATTCAATAATTTTATTAAGGTTTCAATATCCATCCGGTGTTCTTTGATTACAAAAGTTATAATTTCTTTGTAAAATATGATGGTTATATCCTAAGATGTTTATCATTTTAAAATTCTTTCCTATGTGTTTTGATTTAGATGTTGAAAGACAGAATAACATCCAGAAGATTACGAAATCCATTGTTAGATAATTCTTATTATTGTAATTCTGCCACGTGGAGATCCGTTTTTTTTTTCTTTTTTTTATCTTAGCTTATTATTTCAGTGCTAACTTTCTCTCTCTCTCTCTCTCTCTCTCTCTCTCTCTCTCTCTCTCTCTCTCTCTCTCTCTCTCTCTCTCTCTCTCTCTCTCAAGACCAAAATTAATAGCTATTAATTCCTGTGTTTATCCATCTAAGACTTGTTTATTCAGAGATCCTTTTCCTTCTAACAATGAGGGTGTGTTCATTAGAAGGAGTCTCCAGTCTTTCGCTTTAGGAGTTGAAGGACCTGCTTCTCTCATAGGGTCTCTCAGGGATACTACGAATAAGTTGCAAAAGTAAGGTGTTCTTAGTTTTGGTTAATACTCGCGTTCACATGTTATGTAATGAGTTCATTAGACCCTTTGCCATATTTGTACTTATCTATTTATCTGTCTAGCCACACACCCATACAAATATATATATATATATATATATATATAATATATATATATATATATATATATATATATATATATATATATATATATATGTATATATATATATATATATATATATATATATATATATATATATATATATATATATATATACTGTGATGCATTATATATTCAATTACTGATTACTATCCTTCAATAGTTTGCCTTAATCAGCTGATCTGGAAAGCGCACAGGAGTGTCGATTGACTTTCAAACGTGAAAGATGGAAACGATTTTAATTCGGATGGTTTTGTTTGAAATTACATTGCTGAACTATGAATATTGCATGCATTACTATTGGATACAGTTACTTACTACATCAGTTTACTCAAAAGCCGGTTTATTTCGATTATAGCTGTATTGTTTTACCCTTGTAAATGGATATACAGTTTGAACGACGACGTAGCCTAATCTAGTAGTGCATTCTGGCAGGAGAATCCCGTAGACTCCCATCCCCCTCTAAGGGTTACCTTGCTGGTTCCTATCTTCCGATGCGGACTGGTCTCTTGGTCTCTGATCTCCTTCTTGTGGATTTTGGAGCTTATAACTGAATAGCAGTAGTAATAGAATCTTCATTCCTCGAATGTTCCTTCTACACTATGGGATTGTGTCAGTTTCTGAGGCTGGGGACTTTTGCTTGGTGGCCGTCTCTCCATTTCTGGAGATAGTAGGTAGTAACCGAACACTTAACACAAGGGGTAGGATTGGGGGTGGGGGTGGAGTTGTGGGTAGGGGTAAGGGGCTCTAAGGTTAAAAAGACTCTCTTGATGTCAGGATACTAACTGGACAGATCTGACTGATGTGGAAACATTCTTTCTTTCATAGATAGTAGGCTGGTCAGGGCACAAGCCACCCGTTGAGATATTACCGCTAGAGAGTTATGGCGCCTTTTGACTGGCTAAACAGTACTAATTTGGATTCTTCTCTCTAGTTATGGTTAATTTCCCTTTGCCTACACACACACACATACACCGAATAGTCTGGCCTATTCTTTACACATTCCCCTCTGTCCCCATATACTTGACAACACTGAGATTACCAAACTATTCTTCATACTACACTGTGATTGTTCAGTGGCAACTTTTCTCTTTGTCAGAGTAGAAGCAACTCTTTAGCGATGGTAAGCATCTCTTCTAGGAGAAGGACACTCCAAATTTAAACCATTGTTCTCTAAAATGGGTAGTGCCATAGTCTCTGTACCATGGTCTTCCACTGTCTCATGGGTTAGATTTTCTTGCTTGAGGGTACATTCGGGCACATTATTATATCTTAATTCTTCCCCTCTTGGTTTATTTAAAGTTTTTATAATTTCTATGGGAGATATATATTTTAATCTTGTTGCTCTTCTTAAAATAGTTTATTTTCCTTTGTTTCCTTTCCTCACTGGGCTATTTTCTCCGTTGAAGCCTCAGGGCTTATAGCATCCTGCTTTTCCAACTAGGGTTGTAGGTTGGCCAGTAATAATAATAATAATAATAATAATAATAATAATAATAATAATAATAATAATAATAATAATATGGTAGATTTCAAGGTGCTTCCAAAGATGGCTGCTGGCGATGTGACACTTTCTTTCGAAAGGATGTCTCTCAGATATGCGTTGTTTTAGCGCTTCACGACGTCCCGTTTTCGTTCCTCGGTGAAAACGCCTTGGTTTAAAAAACACGAAATAGCATCTTCTTATATCCACTCGGTTTGCCTCTCTCTCTCTCTCTCTCTCTCTCTCTCTCTCTCTCTCTCTCTCTCTCTCTCTCTCTCTCTCTCTCTCTCTCTCTCTCTCTCTCTCTAAATTAAGGAAATAAACCGATTCATGACACCATTTGGCCCGTACCTTCTGTTCCTGTGGAAGCCATACTCAT
>NC_090754.1:12753703-12763703 GCF_036898095.1 Palaemon carinicauda
TTGTGCGGAGGGAACGGATAAATACCGGACCATCTGTTCTAGTCTAGGGACATAGCGTCCACAGCCTCCACTAGCGGAACCTCGTATGGGGACACATAACGATCCATTTTCTTGTTGTCTTTTGTTGGAAAGAGTCTATCTGCAGCTCTGGGACTTGACTCGAGATGAAGGAGAACGATCCTGCGTCTAGGGACCATTCTGACTCTATTGGTGTAAACCTGGATAGAGCGTCTGCCGTCACATTGCGGGACCCTTGAATGTGAATTGCTGACAGGTGACATTTCTTCCTTTCTGCCAAACGAAAAATGGCCAACATCAATTGGTTGATTTGATTTCAGGCATCTCACTATCAACTCGCTGTCTAGAACCAGTCTTATGAGGGTTGAGTGGCGAGGAGATACCTTCTTTAAAGTCAGAAGTACTGCCATGGCTTCTAGAAAGTTGATGTGAAATGACTTGAAGAGATTGGACCAAGCTCCTTGGACTCTCTTCTGATGAGAGTGACCTCCCCCGCCTTCCTTTGAAGCGTCTGTGTGGATAGTTACTGACGGTGGAGGAGGTTTAAGAATTATTGATTTCTTCAGTTGCTTGGCATTGGACCACGGCTTGAGAAGCGATCACAGTCAAGTCGGTAGAGGTCTTATTAGATCTCTTCGTGCGTTTGATGCGTATTTCCTCCAGACTCCTGTTGCATCCTTTAGCTGTGCTCTTAGCACTGGATCTGTTATTGAAGCAAACTGAAGAGAGCCCAGTACTCTCTCCTGCTTGCGTCTTGATATCCGTTTGGATTTCAGCAGTCTCTTGCCAGATCCTGCTATTTCCTTCTTCTTCTTCCCAGGAATGGAAAGTCGATGTGACTCCAAATTCCAATGGATTCCCAACCACTGAAATTTTTGAGTTGGAGAAAGTAGAGATTTTTTTATATTGATCTTGAATCCCAGATGTTCCAGGAACTGGATCACTCTCTTAGAAGCTTGCATGCATTCTATCCTGGATGCTGCCCACACCAGCTAGTCGTCCAAGTAGTCTACTACTTGGACCACCTTTAGGCGTAATTGACGGATGACTGCATTCGCGAGCTTCGTGAGAATCCTTGGGGCTATGTTTAGCCCGAAAGGCATGGCTCTGAAGGCATGAAGTTTTCTATGTAACTTGAAGCCTAGGTAGGAGAAGAGGTAGCGATTAATTGGAACATGCCAATAAGCGTCAGACAAGTCTATAGAGACAGTATATGCCTTCTTGGGCAGTAGGGTCCTTATGTGTTGAAGTGTGAGCATTCTGAACTTATAGTTCATTATGAAATTGTTGAGTGGCGACAAGTCTAGAAGGACTCTGAGTTTTTCTGAGTCCTTCTTTGGAACACAAAACAGCCTCTCTTAGAATTTGATGGACTTGACTTTCCGTATCACTCTTTTGTCTAAGAGCTCTCGGACGTATTCTTCCAGAACGGGGGTTGAGTGTTGGGAGATTTGAGGAAATTGAGGTGGAGGGCTGCTCCAACTCCAATCTAGTCCATTCTTTATTAGGCTGTGGGCCCAGGGATCGAAGGTCCAACGATCCCTAAATAGCTGTAGCCTCCCTCCTACTGGAAGCATCTCACTTCTGCTATTGTGGACCTGAGGCCTTGCCTCCTTGAACGCGCCCTCCTCTGGATCCCCTTCCTCTTGAGGGCGTCTAGAAGAACGAAAGGAAGAAGTCTGCCTTTCGAAGGCTGGGTTAAAAACTGGGGACTGAGTCACCACTTGTTGAGGTACCAGTTGGTACGTGGTTGGAGGCTGTGCCATTATCTGAGGCACCACGGTCACAGGAAGTTGTTGCTGTTGTTGCTGTCGGTAAGGTATAGTCGGCCGAGAAGATGGCCCAGGCCTCTTTGTCTTCCTCTTGGGTTGGGGACCCTCATCCTGAGAAGACTTCCTCTTAAGATCTAAGCCCCACTTTTTGAGAAGGATCCTGTTCTCTGTGGCGGCCTTGTCTACTACCTCTTTAACCACATCATTGGGAAAGAGGTGTTTACCCCAGATACTAGAGGAGATCAGTTTCATCGGTTCGTGCCTCATCGCAGCCGAGGCAAACACGAACTCTCTACAGGCTCTCCTAGCTTTAATAAAGCTATAGAGATTCTTCATAACTGTGGCCAGATGAGTTTTGGCCACTACCATGAACATGTCCTGGATCTTGGGGTCACTTGCCATCGTTGGTAATGTCGTTTGCAACGACATCGATGCCGCAAGTCTTTCCTTCGTCTCTTGCTCCCTGCGCAAGAAAACCTCCGACAGCTAAGGAAGTTCCTCACTGAACTGACGTTCAGCAATATCAGATTCCAGCTTCCCGACTGAGAAGGAAAGGTGTATGTCCTTCCAGTCTCCTTGGACCAAGGGCAAGGTCAGAGATAACGGCTTGCACTCCTCCAAGGAGGGGTATGGTTTCCCTGCCTCCACCGCCATTAAGGCTGCCTTATATCCCTTTTCCATGAAGGGAAAAGCTCTGGTAGGAGAGGACACAAAAGAGGGAAGCTCCTTACTCAGGGCTGGCACCTTTGAGTTCGTGAAGCCCCTCTCTTTCATCGAGCTCGATAGTAATGCCTGAGCTTTACTAAGCTCCAAAACTATGGCCTCCTTCGGCTCAGTCTCCTCCTTTGAGGCTGGCTCCTTCCTAAGGCAGACATTACAGTCCGGGTAGGAGTCTTTATTGGGCCCAAATTCCACCTCTTCCAGGGGAATTGCTCCCAACTTTTCAGATATGACGATCTTCCCGATTGTCATTGGCATGTGTTTGGCATACCTCCAACAACTGGTATCCGAGCACAAAGGAAGATCCTTCACGTTGAGCTGCTTCTGGAGCCCACGTGATGCTGCAAGTCTACGTATCTCCAGTTTCATTGCAGCCTCCTTCTCATAATTCATCTTCTGAATTTGTTGGATCATCTCAACAATAGAAGAAAGAGTCCTTCCCAGGTCATCTGGAATAGCAGACGATGTAGAGGGAACAGGTTCTGGGTCAGGAACCGATGTAACCGACACCTCATCGATTTCTTCCTCTTCTACTTGAGGAGTCTGGCACAGCTCCTCCTCTTGACCCTCTCCTAGAAGGTCCATCTCTGTAGAATCCGACACCTACGACATCCTATCGTCACATTGGATGTCTTGAAGGGCGGCCGAGACTTCAGAATCCACCGGATTCTGGGCAGTTGGTATCTCCACCTGAAGCTGGGGGATGATTGCATCAGCCAATGCTTTAGGGAAAAGGTAGGCCCTCATCTTCTCATTTGGAAGGTAGGGGCCTGAGGTGTTTTTCTGAAAACCCCTCACCCAGGATCGCAACTTTTCCCTGGCAGCATCCCTTGACTCCGTCAACTTGGGGTCGTCAAAAGCCTCAGTAATCAGGTTAGAACATACTGTACAAACCTGAGGGTCCCAATAGCGGAGATCACCTCAGGAGGCTGCGCATGCTGCGTGCCTCCTAAATTGTGGATGTCCACAGAAGTACTTACTGTGGACATTACAGAACACACTCCCGCACTTCAGATGGTCCTCCTGTAAAGAGAAGAAAAATCCTTGAGTAACAAGTGAAGGCTTTTCACTTATATTGAAACTTTTAGCTTATATAGAAAAGCTATAAAAGAAAGAAGGAAAGACACATACATGTATTTCCTGTCCAGTCAATTGCCGTAACCTCCCAAAATATTAAAACTAAGGTTAAATCTATACTAGAACACCTTATGTAATTTCCTAAACGGAAATTTAATGTGTAGTTTCAATATACTGGATTGAAAGAATACAGAAAGAACTCACTTTCTATATAAAGTATGGTCTCAACAAAAGGCTGTACAAGATAACATTAAGTATGATGAAGAACTTTGGTGTTATCACAAACTCTGTAGAGCAGTTTTTATTAATGCAGTGTGTACTACACTACGAATATAGCAACTACTGTACATCGCATGCTATTGTGCCAGCCAGCACGCGCCGGTACGCCGGCACGTGCCGGCCGGCAACTTCCCCTTTATAGATCAAAGATATACTATCTTTAACTAATAGGCAGCAGCCCACTGATTCGAGACTGTGTGCCGGCTGGCAATCATTGCCAGCCGACGGCTGAAAACACTAAAACCCGGCTGCCGGCCGCTAATCGTAGCGGCCACCGGATTCGGGCGGTGATTCCACTGCCGGCCGGCAAAGGTAATAAAACCATGCTAGCCGACAGTAGCTAAGAACCAGAGTACCTTTACCTGCCCGGTTGTCGGCTGTCAAGCCGGCAGCCGGGATAGGGGTGCAACACAATAGTCAGAGAAACAGTAAGGATGTAAGGTTATAAGGCGGCATGCCATACGACCTTCCATCCAGAAAGAGTGAACTTATGGAAGGGGAGAATGTAGTATTCAGGCTTCCAAAAAATCCACAACCTGCCGGGCTATACCGGCAGACATCGAAGAGAGACCAAGGGAGGTCTGGGGCTCACTCTGCAAAGAACCAAGGGTCTCTGCCGGCAGGCACGTAATGCCGGCAGGCACGTAATGCCGGTCGGCAGAGAGCTGAGCCAGTCCTCCATCCTAACCTATGCTAGGTACGGAAGAAGGACTATGGCCAGGAAAATAAATGAAAGAGAGGTGGGGAAGAGATAAGGGTCCTAAAGACTTCGTTCTAGGAAGAGACACACTCAGCAGTTAGGGAGCTCATCCTAGCCAAAAGTTGTCTATTAGGGAGGAAGACTGGCATTGCTTGCTATCCTCCTCCCAACGAGAACAACGTTAGGTGAAGTTATTTCGCCGGACAACCGAGAAACTCATTCTCCAGCCCGAGAAAAAACGACACAGGACAGTCTGCTAGGCCACTAGAGGAAGGAATCATCAGAATCCTTCCGACATGGGAAGCAAAGCTTCCTGTGTCCGCCCCTAACCTAGCAAAGGAGACTCATTCTCCATGCTAGGAAGAAGCAGACCTCAGACTAAAAACTCTGAAGTTCTGCCCAAACCCAAAAACCAGTCACTCTGGTTATCAGGACAGGGCAGAAATATCCTAGAATAGTAATACCTGGATTAATATACAGGTAGAACCAATAGGATGAAGCCAAGGGCTTTCAGAGGAAGAGAGGGATTGAACTTGGCCTCCGGAGGAGAAAAGAACAATCGGGGATGTGCGAAAGTATACTACTGTACCTAGAATACTAGCTAGGTAAGGTGAGAGTCGATTACCTGAATCACCGAAACTCTCTCGTATACAATCTTGGAAAAAACATTCAACAATATCTTACATGTATAAAATATTTGCCTATAGCTTCAATGAAATAACACTCGGAAAAACTTATACCATGCATGAAAGTACTAGTGCTAGATGTCTAGGCTACGAAGCCTCGCGAAGGGCAGGATCGGTACCTCGACACGTGACGAAATCCCGAGCTAACATTGACCAAACAATATAAGCATTTCTAGAGTAGCTAAATAGCAAAATTATTAAAGCGTAACAAACCGGGAACGTTGCTGTAGCTAACTAACTGACCCATAAGAGCAAGCGATAGCATCCAGAATGCCTCCGGTAGGCAACAGCTGTTGTTTACGTTAATATCACTTTTGATTGAATTCAAAACGACAAGATCTTACATTTATAAATAGTAAAGATAATACTCAACTTTCCAGAGGCAGAAGAGGCCGGAGAGGTCATCAAAAAGTTGAATTAAATCTAAAATAATAAGAGAACACAAGGGAAAACACCGAGTAGTTGAGCTACACGAAAAGGAATAAAGGTAGCGCTACTGCCTTCATCAGATACGCACTGGAAACAGAATAGGAGAGATGCCTTATGAGCAGCTCTCTTTTCATTCTCGTTTCTGATTCTTGTCACTGTATCCCCCTCGAAGCGTTAATACTGTTTGGGGCGAAGATAGCTATGTGACGTGTAAAAAATACGTCCTCTGATATTATGCAATATCCCTGTGAGATTATTTAGGGATATTCGCTCCAGGAGTTAGAATTCTGGATACCTAAAGGTAAAATTCTCTGGGAATATCACTATAGTCAAATATACCCCAGAAAGCTACCATTTAGGAACTTCCATCAGGACGACATGGCCTGAGCCCAAAAGTACATACATACATATATATATATATATATATATATATATATATATATATATATATATATATATATATATGTGTGTGTGTGTGTGTGTGTGTGTGTGTGTGAATGTGTGTGTGTGTATGTATGTATATATGTATATGTATTCAAATATGTATATCTCATGGAGAGAGAGAGAGAGAGAGAGAGAGAGAGAGAGAGAGAGAGAGAGAGATTGATTCTACAATACTTTCAAAAAAATACTCTTTAAACTTTATTCTTTACTGATATTTACTAAAGATAACCATTTCATCATTTTTATGTATATGTGCAGTAATTTGTGTTGTTTTCTTTACTCTGTATTTATTTTTGTTTTAACCCAAATTAATAAGAAGGTTTAGCCTTGGCAAAGGGAAACATTCAAGTGGATTTAAAAACTTAGCGTAAGTTTTAATTATATTTTTATTGACATTTCTGTTTGATACGGTTTTTCCTCTTTTTTTAAGTATTTTTTTCTCATCCTACGATTAACTTGGATGGTCAATTGTATATTGTTGTCTGTCCCCCTCTTAGTATATTTTCTAATCCTAAGATTAACTTTGGTCAGCACAGGTATAATTTCAGCCCAGGTGACAAACCAGATAGGCAAGACCCTATAATTGTTTTCTTCACCCCGTAAACTGGCTGTGGTCACAATTCACCCCCTGAAAACCAAAATACACCCCATGTGGGTGAATTCCCCCCTCCCCCCAACGACAACCCCTGACCTAAACTGTCCTTCTCAGTTGTGTTTTAGTTATTTAAGACTACTTTGATAAAACACTAACCTGAATCCGGCTTATATTTGAGGCATCACATGTTTAATAAAAGTCCTTGGTAAAAATGTAGTTAAACTAATGTAGGAGCAATTACTCATTTCTCCCTTAGTGGTTAAAACCCCTTTTCTTATATTTTCAATTCGCACATTACATCTTTCTTCGTTAACTCTATTAAAGGCTTGGCTATGGTAGCAAAATGCTGCAGCATTAGTCTATAAGATCTTATCATTCTTGAATTTTTTTTTTATATCTTTAAAAAATTTTGTGGAGCAGGATATTCCGTAATACCCTTTATCCTTCAGTTGGCATGAATAATCTATCTACACTGTTTACCTGCCCTTTTTAATCCATTACTTATGATATCCTTCCTATCAAGTAATTCCCTGCTTTCTTGACTTTTTTTATAACAATTACAGTAACTTTTTGAATTTGATTACTACTGTACTATTTGTAGGATTTTAATTTTATTTTTTGTCTGTGCCAGAAGGCTATTCTGAAAAGCGTTTTCTGTTATGTTGTAATGTAGTTTTTCATCTTTATGATAAGCTTCCTGTTGTGTGTGATCACCCTTTTGACAATTCTAGTCATTTTCATGAACACGTTCTTTAGATTTAAATTATTTTCTCTATACTGATTACTTCCACGAATTGAATTAATCATAAAGAAGTGCTTTTCATTCTGGTTATATGTAGGGTAATTTGTGCTATCACTATGATCTATGGATCTGACTTCCTATAACTATCTAGATTATTCTGAATTTCCTGGTAGTAAATGTGGCTATTTGTTTCTTAGATTCATTCTTCGTATTTTCTAGTGTTTTGTTTATCGTCCCTTGATCTTCGTTAGAATTAAAATCTGGGATTCTAATACTTCATTTACAGCTACATAAAGCTAATTATCATTGGCAATTACTTTTATCTTGAATTATTCGTCTCTTTAACAGGACATACTGGCCTATATTTTTCGTTAAAACTCACGGAAAGTGTTGATATTTTCAAATGCCTTATCAAAGGTGGCGTGCGCATCACCTACCTCATTGTTTACTAATAGGATTGCCTGCTTTATTTCCGCGACTTCCTCAGTTAGTCTAAAACTAGAGATCCTACTTTCCGTATCAGCTAAGCACTTATCTGCCTTACACTTCTCTAATCTTTGTTTCACTGGATTACTAGTTCCTACATTTCCACAAAGATGTCTGGTTTCGGTGAGTTTTTCTATTCAATTCCTATCAACAGAGATAATTACTGTTACAATCTCGAAACTATTATTCTATATGGGAAGTTTGTCGTTTTTTCGTGTTAATCTTAAATTGTATTACGATAAGATATCAACAAAATTCCTTACAGAAAAATATACTCTTATATAAGAGATACACTACAAAACAAGGTAAGAGAGAAAAAAATGAAATATTACTCACATATCTGTGGTCTTTTTCGATGTATCCTTTTTCCTCATACGAAAAAAAATCTTTTCTTTTTATTGTCCTTTTCCTTTTTCAAGGTTCCTTAAGTTTTATCTGTAAAAAATTTAGGATTAATTTTTACTCAATAACAACATACAAGATAACTATCCAAGAACGGCTGCCAGAAGTGGGAAGCCTTCTATAATTATTTACTGATTCATAGTGGGGTTCTTAAATAATCATGAATTTGAATGTTCTTTAATATCACAGAAACAGTTATTTTTTAAATTAAAATAATAAGGCTATTTCTCAAGGTTATGGATAGCACCGTGTAGTTTCTTCATTCACAAGAGGAATTCTGTTCTGAAATTGTACATACAAGTTCACTGAGTCATAGACCAGAAATACATAGATAGATTGTAAAACCTTGATTCTGGAGTAAAAATCCTGTAGACTTCTAGTGGTTCTTGGAACCTATAACGGAATAACAGGAGTCATACCTTCTTTTGCCCCTCTCGAAGGTTCCCTCTACACCATGGCTGGAAGGCGACAATTTCAGATTCGGGGGGCTCTGTTGCTTGGTGGGTGTCAGTCATTTTTAGAGACAGAATATTGTAGGCGACCAGCTGAGCCGGTGTACCGGTTTCAAATTACCCCCTCCAAATCTTACCCCCCGGTAATTTGAAACCGGATTCAAACTACCGGGGGGTAACTTGATACCGGTTTCAAGCTACCCCCGGGGGTAATTTGAAACCGGTTTTATGCTACCCCCCCTGGTTTCAAATTATCCCCTCGTTTTTGCGCAGGATCTCATCATTTATGAATATTAATAAATTGCTTTTGATCAGGGTCAACACAATCATTAGGTAATATGTATATACATGTACTGTTTCACCTATTGGTATCGTTTATCCGTCTTATGTTTATATCTTAGCTAATAAATGTCGGATATTCCATTATCAGTCATGGGCGCATATTTGACCGAGACAGGAAGACGAGGTGAAATTTGATTTTGACGGTTATTTTGTCCATTATTTGAAATATTTCATAATTATATTGCAAGCAAATATTATATAAGGTATAATCAACATATTGATCCTAAGTATATATATATATATATATATATATATATATATATATATATATATATATATATATATATATATATATACTGTATATATATAATATATACAGTATGTATATATATATATATATATATATATATATATAT
Source organism: Palaemon carinicauda (assembly GCF_036898095.1). Taxonomy (NCBI): domain Eukaryota; kingdom Metazoa; phylum Arthropoda; class Malacostraca; order Decapoda; family Palaemonidae; genus Palaemon; species Palaemon carinicauda. The sequence continues at coordinate 12,763,204 of NC_090754.1, forward strand.
ATATATATACTGTATATATATATATATATATATATATATATATATATATATATATATATATATATATATATATATATATATATATACTGTATATATATATATATATATATATATATATATATATATATATATATATATATACAGTATATATATATATATATATATATATATATATATATATATATATATATACATATAATACATGTATATGTATTTGTTTGTATGTTGTAAATACTATATCATTCATGATATCTGTAAATAATTGACACTTTTAATAAAGCAAGATTGTAAGCAATTATAACAGTTTTAATAAAACATGGTACAGTACATGCTGTTTGCTTCTACTGTACTTACATTGGTTGTTTGTATACGAAAACGCCTGGACTACGGAGAAGTCGTTACACTTTATAGCCCTCTATGGAGACATTGAACACAGTTTTTGTTAATCTCACAACTGTTGTTACTGATTTTAGCCTAAAGGCTGGCAGCTGTGTGTTATC